>NC_088880.1:23374714-23461756 GCF_032884065.1 Artemia franciscana | reverse complement strand
CTGCCTCCTATGGAGCAGCAACTTCTTATCCAACTATAGAAGTGTGCAAATTCTACAAAATACAGCTGTTAGAACAATAGTTAAATATGTCCAGGATGTGCATGACACCTGTGCTTGCTTTACGTCGCTGAAACTCCTTAATGTCGGTCAGATAAGAGATTACCAGGCTGCTGTATTTGTGTTTCAGTGTATGAATGGCCTAGCCCCGGATGTCTTTAAGAGTTTTTCCCAAACAAATAGTGATCCGCATACTTATGGAACAAGGCATAGTAGTGATATAGTTGTTGATTTAAGTCATGGTACCTGGTCTTCATTCTCAATGAAACACATGGGCCCAAGTGTATGGAATTAATTACTAGTGAGCATTAGGGCGGCGGAACATGTACCTCAGTTTAAAAAGAAATTAAAAGATAATTTTTTGGGGGATAAAGGTTGAATTTTATTATTGGTAGCAGTGTGATTAGGGAAGGAAGGGTGGGTTCGGGAGGTAAGGGTGGGGCTAGGGAGGTAAGGGTGAGCAGGGGGGTGAGGTTGGGAGGGATGAAAGGGGGGAAGAGTATGCGCATTAATGAGTAAGAGAGATTGGATTTGTTATTATAGGTAAGTAGATATGTGGACTTTCGCGCGAATACAAACCCTCATAGGTTTTCCCCAGCGCGAAAGTGTTCTATTTTATTTATTTATTTGTGAATGTTGAAAAAAAATTTGATTATTGCAGGGTTGCAATCCCTAGTGGTTCATCCCTACTTCTAGTGAATTTTGTATTGCCTAAAGAAAAGAAAACCATTAAATCAGCATATAAATCAATAGATTACAGAAGAAAATTACCAAATAAGCCAAAAGAACACTAAAATCTAGTGATTTTTTCACCGGGTGGCAGTCCTGGATTATTGAAGCTCAACTAGCAACCACCTTAGAAAAAATAACTGAACTTGAAGCGACTGAGGCCAAGTCCTTACAAGTGATTCCCGAAAAATATAAAACTTTGGTTGTGGCCCAATCTTTTGAAAGTGAAAAGTCAAAGCTATAATCTAACCTTAATGATAAGAAGTTGGGAAACTGTAAGGCCCTACTAAATAAGCTCGAGTCAATCGGAGGCTCTGTGTCTGCAGGTCAAATTGATGATGGCTGCTTGATGCCTAGAAAATCCGAACCTAATCTGAAATCTACAAGAGAAGAGTTTGTTGCTCATAAGAAGTAACTATCTGAAATGGATAAGGCAAACAGCGCGGTGTAAAGAATAAAAGAAGAATGGCGACAGAGATGTGAAAATCTTGAGAGCCGATGGATAGGACTAGTAGTGGAGGTAGTAGTAGTAGCGGTATTAACAGTAGTAGTGGAAAATAGGACGGATTTTAAAATTGCAACTAAAATACTACAAAATATGTTCAAAAATGAAAAGACGGGACTCTTAGAAAAGCAGACAATAGCAGTATCTGATATTGAATATTCCAAACAGCCTTTGTAATTTAAAGAGTGAAAACTGGCACTAGTGTCAGCGGGACAAACCTATCAATGCCATCAAATATATGGCGATGCTTAGCATTTTTCAAGCTTCGTAATCATTTCTCTGTCAAGAACTGAGATTGTCCTTTAAGGACAACCGTCTAATGCTAAACGGGAAGCAGGTCGTTGGAGGTTAAAGTAAAAGGATGTCATAAAGAAAGGTTTAAAGGAAATGAGCACTTCCTGGAAGGGTGTAGAGGGAGGCTTTGAATAAATGTGTTGGCCTCAGGCGGCTTGGTACTGGGGTGAGTTGTTAGTAGTAGTAGTAAGGTTATGTTTATCAAAAAGATATCAAGTGTCACCAAACCCATGATGACGTTGATATTTATTTTTGTCGGGTGTATCGCCAGTTTCCATTCTTATAATATACCCATACTCTTTGGAATATTCTATAGTGAGAAAGATTGAGTAGATACTGGACCAAACCATGGCAAATGAATTAATGCTCACAAAACCACTTGGAGATTCAGATTCATGAGTTTGGCCTGGTTGCAAATGAGCAGACAGAATTAAGAAGAAAATTGACTGGGATGGCTCTAACATCTCTGCTCATTACTCTGGGAGAGTACTTCTGAATGGTTATCATGATGCACTTATGCTGCCACAGTAGTTAGGTCTCCTCCCGCTAGGACTTTCTTCCCCTATCGCTTTTTTTTGTCCCCTGTACTTCCAGCTTGATTTATGGATCGACTTAGTACACTAGGAATAGGATCCCTTCAACTTACCTCACCTTACTGTGATGTAAATGAAGATCATGGCCCTTTGAAAAAAAATTTTTTTTGGTTACTGGCCGTGGTTAGTACATGAAAACAAGGGGGCTTTGTAAGGTAGTTTTGGGTAAAACAGAGTCACCAGAATAAAAAGCATAGACGATTTTTTCTTTTTTAATACTACTGCCAGTTTCCACTCCTATTAATTTCCTTTAGGCCTTTTCATGGACCTTAAGACAGAAACAAATTGATTTTGAATAGGACATTGGAGCCCGCCTTATCTGTCATAACTTCAACTAATAAACCCATAAGCGAATTCGATATTTATAATCAAAAATCAAAATAATAGTGAAATTGTCATTAGATTATCGAATTCTCGCAACTTATTCTGTAATAGAAATATAAATTCTGTAATTTCCCCGTCACTAGGAAGTAACGGAATTTCGAACAATTTACCTCATCATTGAAAAAACCTATTCGTTTAAAAATCAAAACACCATATTATTCCTAATCAACCAATCTAGTTTTATTTCGTAGACAATTAAAACACAAAATCACCGCTTCCTCTCAACAAGTTGTTGGAGAAATAAAGATTTTTTTTTCAAAAAAAAAACCCAAGTTTTCAAATATTTTAAAACACTCCAACTTCTACCACCGGATGGCGACTAAATCTGATTCCGAATACATTTCCAAATATACAACTTCAAAAGAGAACAAAATACGAATAAAATCATCAGTAAAACACATTTTCCATAAAAGAATCACAAGAAATAAAATTCAACAGATCAGTTTGAAAAGAAAACGTTGATAT
Organism: Artemia franciscana; assembly: GCF_032884065.1. Classification (NCBI taxonomy): domain Eukaryota; kingdom Metazoa; phylum Arthropoda; class Branchiopoda; order Anostraca; family Artemiidae; genus Artemia; species Artemia franciscana. The sequence goes on along the minus strand of NC_088880.1, from coordinate 23,458,729 downwards.
TCCAGGACGTCTCAGCGTAACGTAAATAATTCTTGAAAAAAAAGAGGCAAAAACAAACAAAAATAATAGAAGACAAGAAAAGAATTTCTCAAGACCAGGCCCGTATTCTTCAATTAATACAAGTCAGAATTAAATAAACGCTAAAAATAAACAGAAAAAGGAATATTTAGCACAGATGAACTAAATTTGTCTTTAAAAAAATGAAATGATATATCCACATAAATTAAAAATACACCCGTGCCATTTCCCTCCAAAATATACAGATTTTCATACTCACTCGCAAGCGGAATTCAAACAGTCTTATACATTACTTAACAAATATAAGCTTTTCTTCTTTAATTGAAGGCCGTGAATGAATAGGATTTACTGTTGAAATGGCATGTTATTCGTTTTTAAACGTAATTTAGCGTATCCTCAGGAATTATATTATTAATTGTTGAAAGGCTACTAGGTTTGACCCCCCCCCCCCCCTGAGAACAAAAATCTGACGAATCAGAATCTGACGTAGCAATTGGATATTTGCCAAAACATTTTTTTTCACTTGTCTGAGAAATTTACTGATGTAACAAAAAAAGGCTTTCGAATGACTTCAGTCAAAGTGATTTTTTAATATCTTTGTTTATGATAACCACAAACTAAAGTTACAACCTTTTTGCGATTTCAAAAAAAAGTTTTAAAATAAAAAGACTTTGAAATAATTACTGGACATTTACCAATTTTATCCCTTTAACTTTTTAACCGGCCTTTTTATCCCTATAACTTCTTTTCTAAGCAATATCAAGAACTAAACAGCCTGGAAACGCTCAAACTGAAAAAAAATTCAACACATGGTTCAATTAGACTTCAATTACCTTTGATGACAAAATGTACAGTTTAAAATCTACGAAAGAAAACATTCAACACACAAAATAGACTCATGATAGAACGAAGATAGCGCACTCTAAACCAAAGAATATGGGTAACTGTAAAAGTGAAAACTGCTGCTATTGTCGATAAAAAAACAACCTCATTTAGCGTTTACTTAGCATTTCTATTAGAGTAACAACAGAGCAGAACTAATTTAATTAGTGTGGCTGGCTAGTACTAATTATAGTATACTAATAATAATCAGTATATAGTGTACTAATTAGCGCCTGGCCTCAGTTTCGGAGATAAACACAATTAAGAAGCTTTAAAAATGTCAAGAAATAACAAAGGCTAGTTGGTAGTAATGACCTTTTTTCAACACTAGCGCCAGTTACCACTCTTACGGGTTGCCATACTCTTGACTAAAACTCAAGAGCAACACAAATTGTCATATACCTAATTACCACAGGCACTCATTAACAAACTAGTAAAATATGCCCGTCTCTATTCCCTAAATCAGTAGAAAATTACATAAAATGTTTAAATTAGCCAAAAATAGCTTTCTTAGACAAGATGTTACTCAGGTATTACGATAAAAAGAATTGCACTCCAGTAGCGTATTAACCAAATGGTAGTTGTTGTAGTACTATTTTTTCCTACTGTGTTAAAAAATTTTGAGCTAATAGCTTTAGGTATCACAATTATCATTTGAGTGCATGACTACGAATTTCAAGATTGACATTGCCATTTTTATTTCATTACAATGCGCAAAATTGAATAAGAAATGGTCAATCAGCCTAGCCTCAATGTCGGCTAATTTACTCCAGAATACATTTTCCTCCTTGGCTCACTGATTTCTTCTCAATTAAGCAATTATCCTAATTCACACCCCTCATTACCATTTAAATCCGAACCATACAAATTATCCCAGATTTTGTCCGATATTTTTACACCGTCTCCCTCCTTAACCCATTAAGTGCTTCGTAACTAAGCAAACAAATTCACCCCCCTCCAGTAAATCTTTCAGTCTCCTTCCTTAGTCTTTTAATTTTTTAGTAACTAAGCAAATAAATTCACCTCCCCTGTAAGTCTGTTTAAACCAATCGAAAATGAAACCTCTCTATTCAACCACATACTCCAACTCCCTCCCCTCCCAGCTCAGCTATTTAATGTTTCCACAGTTAAGCAAACATAATTCACATCCCTACTCCCCTGTAAATCTACCTATACATACAAAAATGAACTCCTCAATTTTGTCTAATGCTCCTACAATACCTGCCCTCTCCTCAACCGCCTGATTTTTACTTAATGAAGTAAATCTAATCCAAATCCACCTATTTACAACCCCCCCCCCCCCTATATATTTTCTAATTTCAAGAAATCAAAGAAATTTTTTAAAATCATCTACATATTTTATCGAATATAAATTTACTAAATGGTAGGCAGTAAATAAAATTCTTTCTATAGGACCATAAGAAGGGGATGCAGTTGAAGAAAAGAAAATAGTCATTTTCAAAGATAAAGGAAATGGTTGATAGCGGAATAGAGACGGTAAACAGAACTGAAAGATTCGGTAATGAGTTCCAAATCACTAGGATTAAACCCTTAACATTCAGACCTGAACTGTCAATTATGACCCACCCATAGTGAAAATTTATTGCTACCAAAATTTAACTAGCAGTAATTCAAGCCAATCAGATTTTTCGTAAATTTTCTGATTGGCTGACAAATTTCCGCAAAATTCTGATTGGCTCAAATTAGCGCATGCTGAGTCTTAGGATTAGTAAAACCTCATTAGGAATCGGACTTTATCACAAACTGATATTATCGTAGGATTGTTATCGTATAAGAAATAAGGAGTAATTGCCTATTTCTTGCCCGTGGAATAGCAATTCCACGAACTATTATATAAAATATAAAAGACAACCTTATCTGGTTGAACTAATCTAGTAATTCTATGACCAAGACCTTATTATTATTAACCAGCAAAGCAAAAAGAGGAAGAGTTAAGGGTTATTAGAAATACGGCAACATTCAGTATTACCCCATTGTTCAAGAAATGAAATTACAAGTGTTTTAATTTTATTAGCTGAATCATAAAAAAGTTTGTTGACTGTATTCTAATTAAGCACCGTCCGTCAGACAAATTAATAAATAATCAGTCTTCCTTTCATCACCATCATCACTGGTTAACTAACAATTATTATTTACCACTGGTCGTATTCAAATTTTCAGTACAGGATTATAAAATAGAAACTTCTTTATTAAATGTCTTTCTTCTCATTCTATACTTCGAATCATAGATACTACCAAGAAATGAGCAGGAGTATGGGGAGGGGATATTTACCCTAATTTGCCCTTCGGTCTATTAAATACAGGTTGTCTCATTTTAATGCAGACACTGCCATCTATTAAAACACATAAGTTCTTAAATTTGTTATCATCACACCTATCATAGGCATTACCAGGGCCAGGCAAAAGGGTAGGGGTTATGCCTCCAGATCTACTTAAAATCAATTAATTTTGAAGGTATTTCCACCTACTAACCCATTTAATTTTCTTTCATTTATTGCTATCACATCTATTCACTGAAAAATTACTACCATCCACTACCCTCGCATCCTTTCTTAAACGTGTAAATTCTTTCATTAAAAAATTAGGCAATTACTCTGATGGTAAAAGGGGGGGGGGAGTAGTTCAGAATAATCCGTAAGCAGCAATAACCTCGAAGAAGGTTAATAACACATTTGTTCTAATAGTTGTAACAAGTACTCCGATCAATTTTGGGGTAAAAGAATTTTTAGCATTTCAGTTAAGAAAAGTTTAAATAAAGTTTAATATTAAATAGACGAAAGGAAAGAATTATGTTCAGATTCTGGGAGATGTTGCCTATTTCTAATGCAACCCATTCAGCGTTTGCTGGTACTCTGTAGGGTAAACATTAAACAAGCTAGGGCCAGATACTAATCATTTAAATATCACGCTGTTTCAATATGGTTGTTTCACAAAGCAAAAATTAAATTCAAAACCCCTTCAAGAATTTTTTTTTTAATTCTGAAAATATTTGTCATTCCTTAAAAGTGAATAAAATATTTTAGCATTAAATAAAATTTAATAAAATATTAAGCTTCAGTTATGATTCTGGCAAATAAAATATGAAAAAAGGCCTTTAATCATGTTAATATTTACCTATTTAGAATACCAAACCACAAAAAATGATCAATATTGCGTTAAAAAATTCCATTTTCATATTTCATATCAGGTTCCGGGGAACATTCTAACGGAAACATGAAAAGTAAATAAAACTGTAACTGATTTTTAGACTTAGATAGTCCAAGTCTATTAAGAGATAAAATTCTTCAGTAAACGAAAATAATAATCAGTAAACAGACTACTCTTATTAATAACTAAATAATACCATTAAATCAGAGTTAACCGTGCTAGCGATTTGGAACTCAATAAGATAGAAGCTACATAATTATTAAACGATAGTTTAATTATAATTTTAACCTAATTATGATTATAATTATATCATAATTATCTTTATGATATATAATTGTAATTAGGTTAGAATTATAATCGTAACCTAACAATGGTATTATATAATTGAGCCGCTGACTCTCTTTCATAGTTAAAACAGGTCGAAAAATAGACGTTTTTAGCTTACGCAAGAAAAAGTATTTGTTTTATTACCAAAAATAGACATTTCCTTAAATGTGATTAAATATGATCTGTGTAAATAGAAGGTTAAATATAACTTTTTCAGGTACCCATTAGACCCTTTACACGGTCATTTGGTTATACATATCGTTCTATTCCTAAAATTATATAGGTTATTTAGAAAATGAATGAAATACAATACGTTTTTAATTCTATTCTAAATGCTAGAATTAGGACTACTTATAAATTCTTTACCTCTTTCGACCTATGGAATTCAAAATATGACCAGATAGGACTGCAATTAAATTTGAATTTTTTTGCATAAACAAATAAATAAATAACACTTACAAATGGTTAAAAGTTTTGCAATAAATACATTATTACACAAAATCTACCTCTATGGACCGTTTAAATTCAAAATGTGACAAGCTAGGACTTGAATTAAATTACTTCTTTTTGCAGGAGAAAAAATAAACAAAAATAAAAATTTTACAGATAACAAAGAAAATAATAATAAAGAAAATCTACCTCTATAGACAGTTTAATTCAAAATATGAAGCTTTAACTCAAACTGATTTTTTTTTTCTTTTTTTTTATTAATAAAAATTGACCACAAAAAAAAACTTAGAAATTAATATAATATGACACTACGTCCTTAAATGGTAGAAAATTTTATGAATTTAGTATTTTGCCATGAAAGCCGTTAAAGTTGTATCCCATCTCTGGGGTTTAGTATTACTTTCGTCTAATATTTCAAATCGACACGCCCTACTTGGAAACGATACAAAATTATTAGGAAAGTCTAAAACAAGTAGATGCATTAGACGGTTCCATTAAAAGGCTTTTTTTAATAGGCCTTATAAACATAAATGTCAATTGACTATAGTTCTGCATATAAAATATGACCTTTAATTAAAAATGATTTAAAATTATTATAGTAACAAGACTATTTATAGTAGGTATGAGAGACAGCTTCACAAAAATGAAAATTACCACAAGATTAGGGCTTGTTGAAAGACGGCTTTTCCGCTTGGTACGATAGCGCTGTCTTAATTTTGTTTACGTTTATGGTATAAAAACACCCTCAATAAAAGCACAGATATAAACATTGTTTTTACGAAATTTTGCAAAGCAACTGTATATATAATTATGCAACATTCTTTGAAAATGTACTTATTCGCTCAAAATTTAACATTGCGTACCCATATGGTTCTCTTAGAAGGGTACCAATATCACTAAAACCATCTAATGAAGGGGAAAGGTGGAGGGGGAACATTATGTTCATTATCACAGTGTTTAATGAAAATGACCAATGGAAGCTGTTATAAAGAAAATTACTACATTTATAAGTATTCTCAGAATTGACTAATCTAAAATATTATTGAAAAAATAATTAAAAAATAATAATAATTATGAAAGCCACGCAATATTAAGGAAAAACACTACAAAAATCAATTTCAATAAAGGTTGAAAATCCACAGGGAAAATCAAAAACCAAATTTATTTCTTCAATATTTCTCTACAAAATTCAGAGCTGAGCAGCTATACAATTTGAAAAGCAATCTCGTATATAGAAAATTTAAACTTTCGGACATGCCAATGGGATGCCGTGTATTGACTTTCAAGACATTTTTTTGTGTCTTTTCCCAATATTGAATTTCAAGACATTTTTTTGTGTCTTTTCCCAATTGTGACATTTTTCATTACTGACATTTTGACATCATTGACTTTTTTTAAATTTGAGACATTAAGAGAAATTTATGATTTTAAAAAGAACTGAAAAAATTAACCTTACTTTGTTGCTAAACACATGAGGTCCTACTGAATTAAGCACATTTTTAAACAAATTAAACACATTTTTCAAATTTGTTACAAATGGAAAAATAATTTATTATCTTAAAAAAATAGCAAAAATGAAAGTCCCTTCGTCTTAAAAGACATGAGGTCAAACTGAATTAAATGCATTCGAAGGTCCATAACAAAAGGTAAAAAGCTTTAAATTTAAAATCCTGAATATAAAAAATGATCTTTTGAAGTGAACCTGGCAGAAAGAATAAAAAAATCTTTTCTTTTGAGGTTCTTTGAAGCTGCTTAGTACTCAAAATTTGTGTTTTTCTCCCACTGCGACATTTTTTATCGGATATTTTGACATCACTGACAATTTTCACATTTATGACAAAAAAAAAAAAAGAATCTTAAATAAAATAGCAACACTTAAAGTTGTTTAGTTTTAAAAGACAGGTCATACTGAGTTAAATGCATTCGAAGGTTCACATTAAGAAGTTAAAAATTCTGAATATAGAAAAAAATGACCTTTTGAAGTTAGCCTGACAGAACTAATAAAAAGAATAAAACTTCTCATTTGAAGTTCGTTGAAGTCAAAGTAACTGACATTTGACATCACTGACAGTTTCCAAATAGTTGACATAAGGAAAAAAAATTATCTTAAAAATTGCAATAATTTAGGTTGCTTCGTATTAAAAGACAGCTCATACTAATTTGAAAGGTCCATAACAAGAGGTAAAAAATTTAAAATTCGAGTCCGTAATTCTGAAAGAAAACAATAAATCCACCGCAAATCAACCCGCATACATTTCACCTAGTGTACACATTCATTTCACCAAAGTTCGAGGACTTTGCTAACACGAGAATTTCCCACCCAAAACCAAAACCGTACTCGAAGGGGAGGAAGGAGGAGAAGTGGGTTATAAAACTTAAACTATCCCCTAAGGAACGTAATAAGATGTCTTTATTCATCATACAATAAATGATTAACTACGTCTCAAGATTTGTTCGAGAACTAGTTCCTTATATTCTTTATAATCTTCGTCTAGAAACAAATAAAACTGCACAACAGACTTCTCCCCCTCCCAAATTCGGGAGGTCACCTCCCCAATTCACTTTCTGAGTCCGGCCCTGCCCACACCTCTATATATTCCATCTTTGTACCATCAACAGGGCTCTTTACCGTCAATCTTTAATCACCAGGTTTATTTTTCAAGGATTCCACCAAAATGAAAAATTCTCAAATAACAGCTTAATATACAGCTTAGTTGATACACAGCACTCCCCATATCTGTATTAGGACGTCGCAAGGACAAATTAAAACGCATTAAGGACCAAGTGGGCCAAATACAAAAATAGAGAGCATAGAATTTAATCTTAGAAGACCCTTAAGTCCTCTTCTTACAACGTTTACAACCGAAGATGTTACTTAAATGACATTAAAAGGACTGAATTAGTTTTCAGCTAAATGATTAATTTTATTGAAGGATTAGTCGTTGAAGATTAAAATTTGAATTAAAGATTTCTTTGAAAATTTCGGCAAATTATGCATAATTTGCATTATTTGCAAATTTATTTGCAGTCATAAATTTTTGTAAATTATAGTCGAGAGAATAGGTTTTAAGATAAATTCCTTATGTGAGCTTTGACCACTTGCAACTAAAACACGTTAAATACGAGAAAAAAGGTTTAGATAAGTTTCAGAACAAGTGTTGACAAATCGAAAAGCACGCATCTAACAATTGTCAGACACTCACAATCGATACAGGAGGGCGGAGAGCAACGCAATGTTCATTTCAACTTAAAAACTGAATATTCTAACATATTGTCATTTGGTTTCGTACAGCCTATTTACCTTGGCTAAGTCCTAAACGATAAAGGGATACTGCATTCTCTAAACCCCCTCCCCAACAAAAAAGCAGCCCGATCCTTGTTCCACAAAGGCACATATTCATAAGCCATATCCGAAACAAACCGTGATCATCGACATTTTGCACAAAGATCGACAGCAATAACGCCTTCTGTAATAACTATTCAGACACTATAATGAACAAAAGGTAGTAGCAATTTGAAAATTGAAATTGAATGAAATTGAAATAAAGTTTCAATTTCTTCAGTTCTTAAATACATTGAAATATTTAGTTCAAAATGAAAAGACACTTTCTGGGAACTTTGCTATAAGTGAAACGTCACAAAGAGAAAACGAAGGACAGACAAGTTAGCCCATCTACTAAAGCGTTGAAAGTAAAGCTCGATTTGATTGATTTAGATTCTTTCAAAGATCAAGAGAGGGACATTAGATCCAGACAATTGAATTTTAGAATGAAACCTTTTTAGCAAGGAGGCTTCTCAGTGAATACCTCTCAGTACAAGGAGGCATCTAAGTATATTAACATTCTCAAATATCTTTTCACCAGTGAGTACTTTATCATTTGGTTAATTATAGTCGGGCTAAAAAAAAAAAAAAAAAAAAAAAAAAAAAAAACAGAGCGAGGAGAAGGAGCGGCAGTGACCGATATTGACACACGTTAACACTAGAACGTTATTGAACCACATCAATGTGCAAAATGTTACTTCTGAATATCATTTTCAATGGTTAAGCTTGCAACATTCTAAGTATCTGAAAGTTCTACACATCAGCTACTAATGCAGGTCTCGTATACCACAGGACTGGGAAAGCTGACAATCCGCATTCAATTAGCTGAAGGTCTATTCATAGAGATTTTACTAATGCCGATATTCAACCAGCGCTATTTTGAGCCAAATCTCGTTATTAGTAAAATATCATTGTGAATGTGGCTTAGTCACAAGATACAGTTGTTAGGCAGCCGTGAACCGAAGTCGTTTGAAAATTTTGCAATATTGCATAGGATTAAAAATATTGTATACTGAGCCCAATCTCTGTCCGTAAGATTCGCTAATTTCTAAAGACTAAAGCTTTGAATGGAGCGGAAGGAGAAGGTGAATGCAAAGCTGTATAGGCCTCAGGCGGATTGGTATTGCAAGGAATTTTTAATAGCAGTTAATTGATGAAAAAAGTGCAGTAACACTAACTGTAGACTACCGTATTACTGGGCAATTATATAAATTAGTACTCATGACTGATTTACATCGATTCAGATAAAAATTCGTCGACATGTCCAAGATATGTTATGTGGCAACAATGAACATTTGGCAAGCTTAACCATTCAAAACGATAGGACTAAATCGAGAGTCACAAGTATTTTTATGAGCGGGACTTTCGATTATTCTTAAAATAATAAAAACCAAAGTCAGAAACACATATAAGAAAGATTAAGTTAGTTAATATTTCTCCGAATAAACTGCGATTATATATAGTTGCAAGAGAAAAAAGATTAAAACTTTCCGAGGTTAAAAAAATCATTTGTTACAAAGATTTACAAAGCGGAATGTTGTTCTCACACTAAGGCTAGATGGCGTTTTACTCGACGTTTTACAGACAAGCCACTGCTTTACAAAAATTCGACCAATGAAATTACAAAAAAAGAAACTATTTTTCCACTGCACTACAGGAAAACAAAGAGTTTCCGATTGGCTGATTCATTTGGTATTTTGTCTGTAAAACTACAAACAAAACACGGCTTAAGGCTAGATGGCACTGAAGTAAAGCTTATATTCCCCCCCCCCTCTTTATTAAAAAAGAGGAAGAAAATTTTAATAGCTCCTCTCCCATGGTCACCAAAGTGGGGTAATTATGACATGCAAAATTCTTTCAATTAGAAAACAGCGCGAATTTTTCACACACAATTTCGAGTTTTTCATACACACAGTTTCTATCATTTTCTAGATTATTATTTTCTATGATTCTTACTTCTATCTTTAAATTCAACTTTAATTTATTTAGTCTTTTATTTAGTTCAATTTCTTTGCATCTCTTGATTAGATTTATCGTTTTCTTCTGTCACCTGAAGTTCAAAAAATTTAGGAAAATTTTTTCTCTAAAAAGAAAAGTTTTCTTCAATATGTAGACCAACGAACACTAAAAGCTAAAGAACATTTCCAAAGAATTAGAGATTGAACAAAATTAATCATTTAGACTTCAGCATAATTAATATAATACTAGGGACAAAACCTGTCGTAATTTCAATTTACTTTTGTATTTTACCCCGTAGCAAATATTGCCTGGTTTCGTATTTATCTTTCAATACCAAGTTTATGCAATATACTTCCAACTTTGCGCTCCAGTTTTAGCTTCTGAGGGTGCAATGTATCTCTGATGTGACGGTACGGTGTATGAGGGTGTAAATAGCGTTGTTATCAATGGGGTGTGACTTTTCTATTAAGCTTTAACTTCAATGTCACCTAGAATTCTAAACTAATTATCGAAGTCTGAATAAGCAATAACGAGTAAAACAAAACAAAGGAAAAATTCAAAAATTAACAGATTTTTTTTCCTTATAAGAGCAGGTACCAAAATTACTAGAAATAATTTTTAAATTTGTTAAAGAGAAGAAAACATATGTAGATGGCAGCTAATGCCAAAGTAACAAAGAAACACATTAGCATATGGGTATACGTCGTCTAGAATAATTTTCCGTTTACGGCTCTATATACATGACCGCAGTAGCACTGGGGTAGGAGGGATGAAATAAAACAACAGACAACCTCTCAACCTCCCTTTAAAACAATTACTATATAATACCAAAGAAGAACGATTCCAGATACAAAGGAGAAAAACAACGTTGTCGCATAAACAAAATGACAGGGATCCATTCGACTTTACACGATGCCAGAAACGTTCACAGGCCTGGGGAAAAAAATCATTAAATAATATAATTATAAATGATTTTATTATTAGGCATTGTATATTAATATATTTTATTCAAATTTATTAATTTGTAATTCAACATTAATTTAATAAAATACAAAATAGATTTTACTTTCATCTCATTATATTTTATTAATATAATACAAAACAAAACAATATAACAAATATATAAAACGTAAATGTATAAATTAGTTAATATATTTAATTATATAAATGTAAAAAGTATATATTGAATCTATCTAAATAAATGTTAAACAAAATACATTTTTATTTCATTTTCTTATTCAATTTTTTAAGCAGACCAGCTATTTCAACTTTACTTTATTAAATCGAATAATTTTAATTTTACACTGATGGGCATAAATAGAATTCCAATATGGAATTAAGACACCTTAACCAGTTCCTAGACTACTCATACTATTAAAAATAAAGCGGTTCACGAAAAAAAAAAATACAATTTAAGCTAGGTTCAAAACTAAAGCATTTCTTCGTTACTTATGATGAAGCATTTATGACGTCATAATTGACAAAGCATTTCTCACGTTTCACAGCTGACGAAACTACCCAATATGCTTAAACATCTTCATCGACAAGTCATCATCAGCCCCAAAGGGAGAAAACTGAGATCCTTAAAAATGTTTGCTCCAAGTCAAAAATCCCTGCAAACATCCGATACAATTCTTAAGTCTTACCTCCCTCCCTCCTTACTGAATCTCGGTTATCAGTGTTTGTAAAAACACAAACACTCAATTTTGAAGAGCATGTAAGGACTTTAGATATGTCCGAAAAGTATGTAATTAAACCAAAAACAAATCAGATAAGAATGAACAAGAGAAAATGCATTCATTTAAGTATATTAAATAAGAAAATATGTTAACTTTCTACGAGTTCCCACATTCCAAGAAATTTCGGATAATATACACCGTATATAATATTGAAACGATGAGTATAATCCATTATTCCCCCCCCCCAAAAAAATCCAACACTAAGCTCTTTTAACCAAAGCTCAAGATGAATAATCGTGGTCCGCCTTTTTATCCACAACAGGGTATTACCTCCCAGAGTCAATAACTCATTTCCTCTTTTGGCTGCTACCAAGCGACATGTGTCATCCACAAAAACTAGAGTCTGAATTTGCTTCGATCACGTTGTGTTCATAATCAGTTTTGCTGTTTTCGGAAATCGAGTTTGTTTGGATCATTTTTTTTAGAAGTCCTGTTGCATTTGAATACTGCTAACTTCAGTACGAAGTCCCACGAAGTGGTATGTCACACCCATTGGCATATAATCTAAACACAAGTGGATCCAAGGATGAACCCTCTCGGACTTGGCCTTGGATGGAAGATGCAAGACGTACCGCAAACAGAACACTTTCCAGCTTTCCCAATAAGATTAGATGATCAATGGTATCACGTGCTTTCGATATATCTTGTAAGACCGACACAACTTTAAATACATTATCAAATTTCCCTGCTGCATAGAATTTAGCACAGCGAAGTAATGTTTATTTAATTTTTTTTATCTAATCTCATTTTCATCATTAAAAATAAATTGTTATATAAATATACATGCGACTTAATGCCAATTAATTACATTCAAATATAAAAAGAAATGCATTTCAGTGTGCATCAATAAAACGTAAATCAAATTTATTTTAATTAATTATATTTAATAATACAGTACAAAATAAAACATCATAATCTATGGTCGGTAAGGACAGGTGTTCGTGTCCTGGTATCACTGGTTATGTGGTTTGAAACGGGGGCCGGTGGCGAGACTAGGTAAGCTCAGCCAGAGCTGATCCAGCTCGAAATAGGTACTGGTGCAATTTAGGGAATGTACACAGGAAGGGTGTGTGACAGGACAGAATGGCTGGCCCTCCAGCCCCCATGGTACTTCCTGGCTGAAGGGCCATGAAACTGAGATCAGCTCCACCGGTATGGACTGTATATATATGTACGAATATATTTGTCAGGGGAACACAGAGAACATATTAAGACTCAGAACTGGGGAAAATAAAAAAAAAACCTACCGACAAGTCTTTGATGGTAAAACAAGTGGGCAAGACCAGGCTGTAGCATGGTTAGTTACTAAGTTCGTATTACACAAAGAATATTTTGACGCTTAGTAATTTTAAGGATTAAATTAATAAAGTAAAATATTAAGTTATTCCCTCTCCATTCATTAAATCAGTCATGAGAGGCAGTCAAGTCAACTTATTTTTATATCAGCGATATATGAGTATTTAAGCCCTCTATGTCTATTTTAAGACCTTTATTCACAGAAATAGCATGTAAATTACCTTGATTAAGTGTAGCATACTGGTATTGCTCATCCGGCGAGGTTGCCTGTGAGGGTTGCTGCACGCCTTCATTGTCTCCACTGGCCATAGGCATCTGAACAGGAGGCTGATACAGTTGGGAATAGGCAGCATGGCTCATATACTAGATATAAAAACGAATTATTTAAAAAAAAAATCAATATATTTCACTATAGACCATACCTTTTTATGAAATTTTCATTAAAAGAATCAATAAAATGACAAATATACCCCTTCCCTAGATTTTGGAAATAACATTTTGCCCCGTCCTCCTAAATTTTCATAAGCTTACGCCACTTACCAAAATACCAAATTCCAAGAACCGCTGAACTAAAAAGCAACGCAGAATAAAAAGGCTAATTAGACACTCCTAATTATGCTGTCATGAAAATAAAATAAAAGCGACAAGTTCGTGAATATTTTATGGGATGCAACAAAAGCATTGAACAACAAGGGAGGGAAGGATGGAGGATTGTTTGCCTATATGGCAGTCTCAGATTGCTTAAAGCTGAGACAAGTTTGCAGCAAAAAAAGAAAAAAAAATAGAAGAATCAGCCATAGAAAGCAATAAGATGCTGCAAGCAAAGATGTGTAAAATAAAATCTGATTTCAATATCCAAATATAGCTGATGTTACGAAACTGTATAAATCTATTTACTTTTTAATTATTACAATATTAACAATCCTTTGGGTTATGATCTTAGGCTAAAACCCCAGGACAACTGTTCTGTTGACACAGCTAGTTTTTTTGGTCCAAAAGTAAATAAATATATTAAAATCCCCCCCCCCCCGATTTCCACGATATTCGAATTTTTCAAGTCGATAACTCCTAATTATCCAATATACAAGTGCCTACAAGTTGAAAAGTTTTCTAGCAGTACCAATATATGTCTATGGATAGATTTACCCAGATCCAACCCTTCAAAGGGGGAATTCATCTTTCCTGGGTGAGGGATAAAAAAAAAGTGAATTTCTAAGCCACAATTTTTTCATTATTCAGATCAATCCAAGGAGGGGCCATCTTGGTGACAAATGGCCTTGGAAACCAAAACATGTACTTAGCAAACCATAATAAAACCAAACGTCGGCATCCTCCTAGTCAATAGTTACTATGACACTACGGCTAATGGGCAGTTCACACTGTAATAAAAGCTAAGATCATAAAGGTACCTAAATAACGTCATTAAGTAGACAGAGCCCAAAATATAAATCAATTTAGATTTATCAGTTCAGACAGGCAAGTAAGCAGATTTTTTTTTCTATGGGAGGGGATGCTAAGATTTTTTTAATTTTAATACAAAGTGCCGAGTAATCCGTGGAAATTTGGAACTTTGAGGGGGGGACCTGAGACCTTCCCTGTACATGTCCCTTGGTTCAGTATAAGTAATATTATGCTCGAAAAAAAAAGACTAGCTACCAGTTCATAATATGTTCCATCTAGGTGTATTAACACTTTACTAAATAATTTCATAAATAAGAGAAATCGTGTATTTTTCCTCAAAAAATTACTCTTGAAAGCTGGAGTACTGAATTAAATAAAAACATGTTTTGCACGTAAATGGCTAAAATCCACTTATATATTAGGCGACATAAAATATTGAGACAATGACCACGGTTAATTAGGAAGTCTTCGTATTAAAAAACTACGCCTCCACAGCCCGTGGAGGCTTTTTTAGGCAAGGATCGTTGTTAGAACATACAAATTATGTACACATTGCACGAAATTAAAAAAAAAAGTTAACATCACCTCGCTTCGTGACCTGAGACCCCTCCCCCTACATGCGTTACTGCGTAGCTATTGCCAGATTAGAGAGAATGAAAAAAATAGAGAGAAATAAATTTCACGGGTTATGAATTTAATAGCTTCAGTACGAAATTGCGTCATTAGTAGGAGCTCGATAAACTAAAGGAGAGTAAAGAGATGAAGTGGGAAAGAGAGAACATACATGGCCGAGCGATGGACTCCCAACAGTCAAGCCTGACATCTGCGCTGTTAATTGTGGCAGTAAAGAGCTGAAGGCCAGAGGATCAACTACCTGCAATGATAAAGTACTAAGAACATTTATCCAAAAGGAAAATATAATATGAGCTACTGTGCTACTGCATATTCAATACGTAATCAATACGTTAATCATTTATTAGCCTTCGTTGCATAGTTACAGAATCATTTCAGGCCGTTCGAAAACAGATAGACAATTTTAACGCAAGTCTGTGGTACGAGTGGTCGTCCCTCCTATGGCAGCAGTGTCGATTTAGTTTCTTCGAGTATTTGCCCTGTCTTTTTTCTTTCTTTTCTTTAGTTTGTATTATTTTGTACTCCGTCTTCTTGGTAGTGACAGGTTAGAAAATAAATAAGTATCTTTCAGCTCTAATGCATTTTTTGTAAAGACTCTAACGTAAGAAGAGGAAAAAAAGAAAAAAGATTAAAATTTTCAGGAAGTCCCTTATTCCATATGCCCAAGGTAAATTGCCCAATTCCAAATAAAATGTCTCCTCAATTAACTTTGTTCAAAATCAGAAAGTTACAGACCTTTTCAATGGAAAAACTAGTATGATATGCCATAGAAGAGAACCCACACAAAGAAAGCTATCTCTATTTAAGAGAGCCGAAACATCCCAATTTTGTACATTTTGATCAAGGGGGTCTAAATTGCCCAGGACCGTATACAGGAATTGAGGGCTGGGAGGGGGGGCTGGTTTACAAAAAACTTTTAAAAAAGCATCAACAATTTGTTTTTATGAGTTCGTGTTACATTTTTTACGGGCCAGACAAACATTTCGGGGGGAGGGCTCATAACCCTCAAACTCTCTTCCTGGAGTTGAACTTGGAACTGCCCACATCAAAAAGCGAAAAATTACATGCATACATACTTTTTATCAATTTCAATTCTCGGAAGGGCCTTTTCTATAATTACCCCCTCCTCCCTCTTACTGAAAGCAAGGGTATGACAAGATTCCAATATACGTTCAAACAATTTTGCTATTTAAAATGAAGCGAGTCGTCAGATTAATATTAGCGGGCGACATTCCCCTTTTCAAATATCTTTGGTATGCTCATGGTACCCATATATGGAACTACCGGTAGCAATATCACTAAACGTATCATCTTCTCATCACTTCTTTCCTTTTTCTTTTTTTTTTGTTCCCACTTTCTTGGGTTAATCTTCAATATGTTAACTTTTTCATTTTCTATATTTAATAAATTTTCAATTTGTATTTTCTTTCAATATAAACATTTTCTATACTTGAAATCAAAACTCCAGTACAAATGCAAAATATTTTCCAGAACTTTCAGGTTCTTTCCAATTTAATCAGGATTTTAGGCACTTAAAATTTTCCAGGGTTTTAATATGAATTAGCCACATAACACTGTTTTCAGCTTTTCTTCTAATTATTCATGTCTTGTTTCTTCTCCATTTTTAGCTTCATTTTTTTATAAAAGTGAATTTAAGTGTTACAGGTTGCAGCTATAGTATCAAAAAGAAGCAAAAAGGAACAAAGAAACAATATGGGTTCAATTTTTCCTATTTTCTTATGTTTTTGAGCTACTGTGATGTTCACATTAGAATACAGAGTTGGTTAAACTGGCTTAAGGCCACACGACACCTTAAAGGATCGCCCTATCTCTCCAATAATAAACTTTATTACTTTGGGTGGCCAAAATATTTAGAACTGATTAGGCGGTCTTGCCAAAACTTGTATAGCTTGCCACAACTTGATAAGAGATCCGAACAAATGACAGAAAACTAAAAACTAACACCTATTTTACAAAAATCTTAGAAAAAAACATTTAACTCCCCTGTTTTCACCCTAAGATAGAGACGTTCAGTTTTAATGAGACTTACATCATCAGAAAGCACAAATTTCGTTTTTATTTTATTGAACGGACAATTCTCTTTTTCTTAAGTTCAGGAAAGGGCATTCCCTATAACATTGCAAGCCCACCAACTCGGAAAACACTAAAAACCAGCTCAGATGAGTAATCTTTTGATCAATTTGGTCACGTTGGAAATTTCTTCTGGTACAACCCGCTATGATTGACAAATTCACCAACAAAAGGAAAGTATATTTCATTGTATGTTTAGTCCGATTTCACAGTCAACCCACAAAGTCACGACATCTAGTCCCCAAGGAGAATTCACAAATGTGCACTTTGACTATGAGGCGGTCAGCCGACGCTGAGGATAGCAAAACCATTTCTATTATTTTATGGGATTGATTAAAAAAAGCATGGCCGTAAATAAAAAAAAGAGACTTTAGGTGTTATTTACCCCTATAAGGTACTAGGCTTTACTTGCATGTTGGTTACTAGACATATAAAAGCAAAGTCACACATGGTTAGAAATTCATTGAATTTGTTAATTGTTACTCTTTTTTAATAGAAAGGTGAATAAACAGATAAAATCATTCAACCACTAAAACAAGAAAAAAAATGCAATTACGTCATCATGTTCCCCCGCAAGGCTCTGCAGCAGGGACTGCAAGGAGAAAAAGAAACATAAATAAGCCCAAAACACATTAAAGAAAGAAAAATGATGAACTACCACTCATGAGTCATATCCAAAGAGAAAAATTAATTTGGCTCAAGAGCAGCTCATTTTTGGATAAAAGGACCTACCTCAACCCCAGCACCAGAATGAGGCATAATATAACTGGGTGATACACCCCAAGGTGCGCCAGCCATAGGATAGCCGGGCATTTGGCTGTATCGGCCATATGAAGGAACTGTGGGCAGCATTCCAGCATTCAATCCATTTGGAGTAACGCTTGGAGTGTCATACAAGGACAAGGACTAAAATAAAAAAAAACAGTTCTTAGTACAGTTGACTTTATAAAGATGTATTGGATAAAATACTTAAAATGACTAATTCCCTTTGACACAATATTTAATAAATAACTACCTTGGAGGTTATAATAGCCCAGGCTCCTTCCAAATGCCATCCCTGCATGCAGTTCTTAGTATTTGTAAGCCTAAAAACATGGCGGGAGGGTAACTTTGACATATATTTAAAGTATAATTTAGTATCTCTATAATTTTACGAGAAAATAAAATCCAAGGAAACGCAACTTCTTTCAAAAGCCTTACATATTGCATAACAACATTATTTATTGCATTTTCAGAATGCCTAAACATAATTTATAACGTTCAAGTTTCAATAGAATATTTTTTCAATATTATTCTTTATAGTTGTTTTTTTCTAACTTTCCCAATTCGTTTGAATAAAATCCTCCAGTAACAAATTAGGTTTACAATATATAGTAAACCTAATCAGGTGTTCGATCCAAGGGGCTGCCCACTTTCCCTTATGTGGTGTTAGATGCGCCACGTGATTCCTCACAGTTCTGCCACGCGGACACAGTCCAAGCAACATTTAGTAAAGCCCCATCACGCTTGACACAGTCCATAATTTTTTGCGCGTTGCCGCCACGCTTGGCAAATGGTTCAGATAAATAATCTAATTGTTATTATCAATTGTTTTATTTTTATTAAAATAAAATAGAGTAACAAATGAAAATAATTAATACATCATTAATTGATTAATAACATAAAAATAAAAGTATTTAAATAAAAAATTCAAAAACAATTATTTAATTTATAATTTGAATATAATTTTTTTTAGAAAATGAACATTTTTAAAATTTGACCTAAAGATCTGTGAGAGACAGGGGGAGGGTGCTAATCAATATTCCTCCCTGGGTGCCAGAACCGTCACTGTCAGTGATGCATCTCTTTTGTTTTGCTAGTGGAATTTATAGAGGCATTTGTAGTAAGCTGTAGGCGTGTAAGACAGGCTAATAGCGAGATAAAACATATATCAGCATATCCGGCTCAAAGACCATCTAAAGTATTTTATGTATTATGGTGAGAAAATGAGACCAATCTGTTCTGCTATAGGTTGTTATTTTATTGTTTTTTTCCATAAAAATCCTTGAATAAAAAAATTTCCCTAAAAGCAACCTTATTTTTGTTAACCTTGAATTAAACTTTGAAAGATGATGTGAGCTACATCCAGTTGTTTTTGGGACCAATATTTTGTTTTGAAGGATGTCCTAGTTCTCCTAGAACTGCTAGTTCTCCTAAAACATATCTCATCCTAATAGCATATTTAATTTGTATAATCATAGTCCTTTAAAATTTGCCAAGGGGCCATGCAGTCCCTTTGTAATTTGGAATTTACGTACTTAAGTAATATAGTGACCACACCTTGTTCTTGATCTGTACTGAAACCGGTTAAAATTTCTGCACCAGGGACAAGTGCCTCCTTTGTCCTTCCCCTAACATCGTCTCTGGCCGCTGCTACCCATGCAAAAAATGCGGTTTTCCCTGGTTCGGGAGCTAAGAGCCTTCATTTTTGGCTTTTTGACCACTGAGATTTTGATCGTGTTTTAATCCGCCGTCGGTTTTTATGGCACTTGGTATTAACCAAGTGACATATAGCAGTCGCCAATTCTGTCGGTCTGTCTGTCTGTCGGTCCCGGTTTTGCTACTTTAGGCACTTCCAGGTAAGCTAGGACGATGAAATTTGGCAGGCGTATCAGGGACCGGACCAGATTAAATTAGAAATAGTCGTTTTCCCGATTTGACCATCTGGGGGGGGAGTGGGGGCCCGGTTAATTCGCAAAAAATAGAAAAAATGAAGTATTTTTAACTTATCAGCGGGTATTTGGATCTTAATGAAATTTGATGTTTGGAATGATATTGTGTCTTAGAGCTCTTATTTTAAATCCCGACCGGAGCTGATGACATTGGGGGGGAGTTGGAGGGGGAAAACCTAAAGTCCTGGTTTTGCTACTTTAGGCACTTCCAGGTAAGCTAGGACGATGAAATTTGGCAAGCGTATCAGGGACCGGACCAGATTAAATTAGAAATAGTCGTTTTCCCGATTTGACCATCTGGGGGGGGAGTAGGGGCCGGTTAATTCGGAAAAATAGAAAAAATGAAGTATTTTTAACTTATGAGCGGGTGATTGGATCTTAATGAAATTTGATGTTTGGAATGATATTGTGTCTCAGAGCTCTTATTTTAAATCCCGACTGGGTCTGATGACATTGGGGGGGAGAAACCTAAAATCTTGGAAAACACTTAGAGTAGAGGGATCGGGATGAAACTTGATGGGAAAAATTAGCGCAAGTCCCAGATACATGATTGACATAATCGGAACTTATTTGTTCTCTTTGGGGTAGTTGGGGGGGGGGGAGTAAGTCTTAAAAATTAGAAAAATGAGGTATTTTCAACTTACGAACGGGTGATCAGATCTCAATGAAATTTGATGTTTAGAAGGATATCGTGTCTTAGAGCTCTTATTTTAAATCCCGACCAGTTCTGGTGATGGGGGCGGGGAGTTGGGAGGGGGAACCTAAAAATTGGAAAACACTTAGTGGAGGGATCGGGATGAAACATGGTGGGAAAAATAAACACAAGTCCTAGATAGATGATTGACATAAACGGAACGGATCCACTCTCTTTTGGGTAGTTGGGGGGGGGGGGGGGTTAATTCTGAAAAATTAGAAAAAATGAGGTATTTTTAACTTACGAACGGGTGATTGGATCTCCATGAAATTTGATTTTTAGAAGGATATCGTGGCTCAAAGCTCTTATTTTAAATCCTGACCAGATCTGGTGACATTGGGGGAAGTTTGGGGTGGGGAGACCTAAAATGATGGGAAACGCTTAGATTGGAGGGATTGGGATGAAACTTGGTTGGAAAAATAAGCAAAAGTCTTGCATACGTAATTTACATAATTGGAACGGATCCGCTCAATTGCGGGGGGGGGGGGGGTAATTCTGAAAAATAAGAAAAATAACGTATTTTTAACTTACGAAGGAGTGATCGGATCTTCATGAAACTTCATATTTAGAAGGACCTCGTAACTCTGATATCTTATTTTAAATCTCAACCGGATCAAACGTAATTGGGGGGGGGGCAGTTGGGGGGACCGGAAATCTTAGAAAATACTTAAAACGGTGAGATCAGGATGAAACTGGATGGGAAGAATAGAAACCTGTCTAAGATACGTGACTGACATAACTGGACCGGATCTGCTCTCTTTGGTGGAATTGGGAGGGGGGAGGTAATTTTGAAAATTGAGGTATTTGTAACTTACGAAAGGGTGACCAGATCTTAATGAAATTTGATATTTAGAAGGATCTTGTGCTATAAAGTTTAACTTTAGGTTCTGACCTTCTAACAAGTGCCAAATGAGCTCTTGGCTCTTGGCTCTTCCGACCTCGTACCATATGAGCTCTCGGCTCTTCCGACCTCGTCCAAATGAGCTCTTGGCTCTTCCGACCTCGTACCATATGAGCTCTCGGCTCTTCCGACCTCGTCACAAGTGCCATATGAGCTCTTAGCTCTTGTTTGGAGTCTTAAAGCTAGTTGAAAAACATATGATTCCTAGATCAGTGGCAAGTAACGATTACTCTCCATTTTAATTGAAAAATAATTTAAAGCTTTCACGTCAATGTTCATTTGAATTAATAAAAAAAAGTATTTTTCTATTTATATCAAAAATAAATTCAAAAAAAATATTCTGGTTACTACAGGCAGTTGTATCCGTTTCTGTAACCATGATCGGTTGATAGAAATCTATTAGAGAAGTCTTTTTAATTTTGGAAGAAAGAACTAGTACCCTTCCGTTCTACAATACATTATTTATGTGTATCTTGAGAGTTTAAAAGCAAGAAAGAAAGAACAAAATAAAAACAAAAGCACTTTTTATTCAGTACACTTACATCAGCATCCCTCCAAAGCCTTTGCTCAGGAGCTCTGTACATCCTCTTCTTATTACCGCCATCTGCAAACTTCACCAACAGCGGCTCAGAGCAGCCCGGGAGCACCTTACCATTAAAACCACCAATAACTTCTTCACATTTCTCTTTCGATTCCATCCTTGCAAAACCAACACCTCTCGACTGAAGTGAAACATCCCTTAATATCCGTGTTGATATTACAGTTCCATACTGGGACAAAAGGCGCTCAATATCGCTTTCAGTAAAGTGCCGCGGGAGATTAGCAATATATAAATTGGTTGGGTCTTGCTCCTGTTGCTTTGCCATCTGTGCTTGAACCCCTTGCTCTTGAAGTGCTTTAACAGCCGTTTCGGCAGCAGATGGCGAATCAAAATCTACGAATCCGTAGCCTTTACACTTGTTTGTGTTCTTATCTAAAATGGCCTTCGTTGAAATTATTTTACCGTACCTAAAAAGACAAATGCTATAGACATCTAGCAGATATCTGAAAATACCAAACACTTTTTTTTCCATTTGTATTTGTTTTTTCCTTTGTATGATAACCAAAGGCGAATTATTAATTTTAACAGGGCATGTGATAACCTCTTGGCAGATTGAGATTAGAACATTTTTATTTAAACTCATATATACATACAATCTCAATCTTAAAAAACAGCAATCATGCTAGTAGTATACTTCAGATTAACCAAAATTTAAATTTAACAGTTAAAAAAAGTTAAACTAAAGCCGTCTTTAACTAATTGATCAAAAAAAGTTTTTCAATTGAAACGAACATTTATCGTAGAAGCTAAGAACAGTAAAACAAAACAAATTGGGTTCACAATCACTCTGAAACAGAGCATTTCAAAAACTGCTGGAAAAGCACAGTCAATGTCAAAAATAGCACTAGTTAATACATCAGAGCGACCGTGGTTTAAAAATGACAAAAATGACCTTGGTTCACGTTAATACTAACACCACCTAGTACAAGGCAATAATTAAGTCACGCTCATAGGGGTTTAGCTGGGGGAGGGGATTTATTTATTGAAAAATTATATGTATTTTGTATTCTTGAGCTTTCTTAAATTTCGTAGTTTCTTTCTGAGAAACGACCAATAATGACGGCTGAGACACATACGTCTTTTCGTTTTGTTGATTGAACTCTAACATTTTCTCAATAAGTTATTCCATTCTTGCATTACCATGTTTCTGGATTTTAACTAGATACAAATAAGAAGAATTTTATTGACCATGGTTAATTTAAATGGTGGCTTGAATATAAATTTAAAACAAAAACTCAAAATTTAATTCCAAACTGAATGAAAAAATTATAAAAAATGCTTTATTTGCAATAAAAATAATAATTTGCAACTAACCTCCGCAACTTCTTTATCCACAAAAACATATTTCACTTTACACAGTAGCATCCGTCCATTCCTTCCTTTCGACACTCATCCTCCCCCGGATAAACCCCCCCATAATTTGTTTAACTTCTTTCAAAAACATAAGTACTTAAGTAAACCCACTACTTGGACTTTCGGCAAGTCCCATTGGAAATAAGCTATTTTTCTTGCAGTATTAGTAGCTATTGCTTCGCTTTTATGAGTGAGGTCAACACTGTTTAAATTATCGTAATTTTGTATGTGTAATAATCCATAACTCAATCTACTTAAGCCTTTCAGTAGATTTTTAAAAATACATCATGACTTTTATTTTTATTTTTTATAAGCATGGTCAGCCAGATAGAGACACATAGGTAGAAATTTAGATCCCGTAGGGGGGGGGGGCTGAATAAACTTGGCATTTCTAAGAGCCCCTGCGTGGGCCCATGTGTATATATTACCTTCAATATAAGGAGGAAAAAATTCCTCCTCTTGTTAAAAGAAAAGAAATACATAGGAGGAAACATACAAAACAAATACTGCACTTATTAGAGGGGGAAGGATACCATTCCTCAACCCTCCCCCACTATATGAATATAACGATAATACACATTAGATGGTCTCATTGGACAGAACTATCTCAAATTTTTTTATCGCTAGATATTAGCTTCTCAGATAAAAGCACAGAAGGAAATGCTTTAGCTTAAATTTTGATACATTCGCGAAACTAGTGGCCCCTGTATCAAATCACGACGAAAACTTGTAGAGCAAAGTAATTCTAAAAAATGAACCAATACATACTGAACAAATCCTTGCGCTATGCTCAAGGCAGTATCCAGACGGGTGGGGTGGTTAGGTGGTTTGACCCCCCTAACTACTTGTCTGACTCGTAAAATCGTTAAAAATGCATAAAACACTTTTTGATGCGTTTTAAGGGTTTTTGTTTTGTAACCCCCCTCCCAAACGAAAACCCTGGACAGGGTCTTGGTTACACTGGTATCACTTCCTCTAACAGGACAAAGTAAGTTCACGTCAGGCCTCGTTAAAGGGCCAAACCCTTGAATTTGGAATTATTACTCATTCACTATTGTATCTAAATTAAGGGGATTACATTATAAGCAAAATAATATGAACAAATCAGAAAATAATCCTGACCTAAATCCAATGATATACCCCAGGCAACTTCAAAAGCTGTGTGGTTAGCGTGGTTAGAGGCATACAGAAAACTTCAATAGATTTAGAGGGAAATTACAATATTACGTTTTTTTGTGCGGATTCTATTTTGAAAAATGGTTTATTATTGGTCTAATCATGTTTAAGAATTTGCTTCTATTCACATCAGAAGCATATCATTACAGCAAGCAAAGAACCAGATTCCCCCCCCACTCACTTTTCAATATTATTTGTAGGGCCACTTGACCGAGCCGGATACAGTGCTCAATCAGCACTGATTTCTTTAAATTATATATATTTAAAATATATATATATATATATATATATATACATGTATAAGTTAAACATATTTGATAAAAATTTTGGTGGTCTTAGCACCCTACATAGTGGTCGTGGATTTAGGCCATTACCGAGGTCACTCGGCATGCAAGAGGTCGTAAAAACGAGAAAAAAATATCAAATTTTGCGTTTTATTGCGTTGGAAAATTTCACCTGAATTTCTGGTGTCGACTATTTTCCGAGCAAATAAAAGTGGGAGTCATTATTTACTAGTAAGCCGACACCAATGCGCTGTATAAAAAAAAACAGTGTGGGTGAACTGAAAAAATACTACTACTACTACTTAGCATCTTACCGCAGCACGCAGATGCATAAGGCCAACACAGTTATGCCCGCTCCTCCTCCAACCCAACATATTCAAAGTCTTCCTCTTTACGCCTTCACAACAAGTTCCAACTTCCCTCCATTGAGTCATTCCTTATGACCTCCCTCCACCCATTCTGGGCCGACCTGCTTTTCATTAGATGATTAGCCGAAAAAGACTAAAAATAAGCTGTATTATTTAAACTAGAAGCAAGAAAACTGGTGTAGCATAGTTTTGGTACCCTAAGGACGGATTTAGGCTAAAAGAAATCCAAAAAATATATCGTCCGTTCAAACAACGTCAGTTCTACGTTGATACGATTCTAGTCTAGAAAACGCTAAACGCTGATCGATTATAATCTAGTTTCTTGGGCCATGGAGACTTCTAATTTTCATGTAGAGGGAACGAACTTTAAAAGTTGAAATTTCTAAGAAAATGCAAAATAAGTAAATCTCACAGATCCATTAGCACGGCATTTATAGTATTATTTCTATCATTACCATATGAGGAAGTAAGGTTAATGGGTGAGAATTCCCAATTAAAATTTCAAGTGCGCGAAACCTGTGTAATTAAACACGAAAATTTTAAAATGAGATTATGTACTGTTTTGACTGCTTATACTACTATATAAGTTCCCCCTCTCCCATTTTCTATCCATTCCCAATCTATATTATCATTCAATAGTACCTGGAACTGTCAATACCCATTTTGTGGTGCAATGCACACGATTATTCTAACATTCTCTAAGTTTGAAACTCAAATTTTACACTCTTACTTTTTCAATAGTCCACAACACTTCAAACACTAAAAACGAACTGATATCCCTTATCCCATGAGTGAAACAAGGCTATTTTGTTCAGCCGAAAAAGCATATCAATTAGTTACGGTAAGCTAATTATTCAAATGACCTTCTTTGAGACCATTCGGTGAAAAAAGTTTCCATTTGTCATAGTCGGGTACACATCTGCGAAACAGTTCAAAATGCCGACCAATAAAAAGGCAATATAACAGCTTGAATTCCAAGCAAATACAACCTCTTATGGACAACCCATTAATTAGAGTATATAGTTTAGTTACTTGCTATTTATTAGCAAAAAGCCAAAATTAGAGAGAGGGACAAAACAATTTTGAAAGACAGTGAAGAGCCAAGTATCTTCAACATTTTTTATCAACAGGACTGAAGCCACTGGCGAATCTGGGGGGACCCTGGCACCCTCTTTCTCTTTTTTTCACTCTTTTTAGAGTAAATTTAGTCAATTATTGGCACCTTTGTCACGTTACTCCCCCCAGGACTTTGCTCATTGGCACCCTTGTCACAATAGGGCTTCCTCAAAGATTTTGCTCTAGATCCGCCCTTGGATGAAGCTGAAAACAAATTAGCATGAAATGACACTACAATCTCATTATAATGCATCTTTTACATGATGACCCGAAGAATGTAAAACTACTCCCAATCACCCCTCCCCTTCGCACCAAAAATTATTTCATTCGCACCTACTTAAAAGTTATTCATTTTAATAGATATATTTTGATTTGGTGTATCTTATGTTAATAAATGAGTTTTACTTCAAATCAAAAACCTTATAAAGCCTACCCAGCATTTCTTAAAACCCTCGATTATATGAAAAAAAAAATTACGTTTCCTGGAAGACCTGAAAATGTTCAATAACATGTTTATACTATTAAATGTTCCTTCTGAGCCAAACGATTAATAAACAAAAAATTATTAATTTCGCCACCAAAGGCACCGAAAATCCAGAGAAATTAAAAGAACATATTAAAATATAGATGAGACAAAAGTATTTTCGTAAGAATAACACTGGAAATATTCTTTTAGGAATAAAAGGTTTTAAAGGCACCCAAACACGAAAAATTAAGATTAAAAAGAATGAACAAAAGACGTCTATATAAGGACCAAAGATTTATAACCAGAATAGATATAATATAAAACAGAAAAATCCTCACAATCAAGGCCGTGTCCAGGATTTTTGTTCGGGGGGAGGGGTCTACAAAAAACATCAAAAATGTGATTCTTGTGCGTTTTATTACGTTTTTACGAATCGCACAAGCATTTAGGGAGGATGGGGGTTCAAATACCCTACCCATGGATACGGCCTTGATCACAAAATCCGAGCAGACAAACAGCCACCGTGCGTTTGACAAGAATGGCGGAAATAATAGTAATCAATCAGCCACTTAAGACTTTAGCCACTTTCAAGCCCTTTAGAAAATCTCAAAAGGTGTAAATTCGATATTGATTTACCAATTGAGTTAGTTTGTAGTTACGATGACAGTAAATAATGGTTGTAAGTTTTATTTTACTTTCTATGCTAGGTTTGCTGAGGACGACTTTTGCATATAGAGCCGATATATTTTAAAGGTTTAAGCAAATCTCATTGTCTTGAGGTAGATTCCTTGTTGTTTTTAGCACTAACGCAATTTAGTTGTTGCAATTTAATTTAGCAATTAGTTGTTTTTAGTACTATGCAATAGATGAAAAAAATAGCTTTAACTAAGTACATACTCAAGTTCATGTATGTCGTTCTTAAAGCGATTAAACAAGAAAACAAGTTTTTTAACTGAAAGTAAGGAACGACATTAAAACTTAAAAAGAACAGAAATTATTCCGTATATGAAAGGAGATATCCCCTCCTCAACGCCTCGCTCTTTACACTAAAGTTTCACTTTGTCATAACTCTACTTTTTAAACAATAAAAACGGTAAAGAGGGAGGCGTTGAGGAGCGGACAGCCCCTTTCATAAACGGAATAATTTCTGTTCGTTTTAAGCTTTATTGTCACTCCTTACTTTCAGTTTAAAAAAATTCTTTTTATTTAATTTCTGAACGTATTTCGGCGAATGCAGGTTCAATTTGGCTCACTGTACATGCAATATTAAAACGAAATTTGCATACAAATTTTGGCAGATTTATTCCGGATACGAAGGATTGCCCCCAACCCCTCAATACCTTGCTCTTTACGCTGAAGCTGTTAGCACTTTCAAAAGAGCTTCCCATTCTGATTAAACGACCCCCGTGTTTCAATTTTAGTAAACAGTCAAACTTTAGCACAAACAGCAAGGTATTGAGGAAGGAGCAACACATTATATAGAATGAATGACTGTATTTAAAGCCATTTTTCAGGCCGTATACATACATATATAACAACAAACAAACTAAAATATGTAACAATCAACTTTCGAATAACAAGACCCTTCCGGACAAAATTCGCCACTGCTACTATATTTATTTTCGACGTCGACTTCAAAGTTCCAAGAAGGGGCTCACGACCACCCACCCTAAGAAAGCTCCCTCTTAGCTCATTTAGCCCCTGACACCTGAAAAGAAAATGGTCTAGCCCATCAAGATCACCGCAAATTGGGCAAGTATACCACATTTCCGGGTGGCACTTATTTTTTCAAATACTGTGAAGATGGAGACAATTTGCTCGCACCTGCATCCAAGACATCAGGGATTCTTTTGGAATCCCTAACTTAAAATATAGCTCTTCACCATACTTTTCTTTCACCTTATAGTAAGAACTTAAGCTTTCCGACTGGCTAAGGTCATTCCACCATTACTGAATTCCTTGGTCTTCCAGCCTTGTTTGGATCTCTGACAGAAAGGCTTTTTGATCTGAGATTGGACCCTCTCCTCCATTCCATGCATACGATAGACCTGTGCTGTCCAGTAGTTTTTTGACATGGAAGGGCCATGACGATTTTTGTCCCAGGGTAAGTAATTCATCATACGCTGCTCTGATGAGTCTTGAGGAGGGACATTGCAGTATTTTCAGCCAAAACTTAATTAATTGGATCTGTCTATGTTTTCTCATGGAGAAAAGTCCCAAATCTCCCTTGACGAAAAGTGTGTGAGTTGTGGCGTGCAGACCTAGCATTCGTTTATAATATTGTAGATGTAGAGTTTCTAATGAATTTGCCACTTCTAGGCCCCATACTTCCCCTCCATAGTGGAGGATTATTAGTGGAGGATCCATAGTGGAGAAATTATATGACATAATTTCTGTTCATTTTTCAAATAGTGCCGGTAAATCTGGCTCACCCTCTATGAAATATACCCATCCCCCTCACGGAAAACTCCTCCATTGAAATTCCCTCCAACAAAACGTGCATCCACCCCCCATTAAATTCCCTCCAGACAGTTTCAACCTCGCTGGGAATCCCCTCCCTGTAAAATTGCTTGTGGAAGATTCACCCTGAAAAATTATCCTTAGCATTCTTTCATTTGAATAAGACTTTAACCTCTAATCGGTTTCTCGACCTCTCCAGAAATGCCCCCTCCCGTGAAAATTATTTCCCAGAAAACAAAAGACGCCAAAAAAAAGGCCCCCGGATAATTCCACCGGAACATCTCCACATAAAAAAAATTGGCAAAGTGAATGTAAGATAATTAAGAGGAATTTCGCATAGCAATTCTCTAAAAATCCCCCAGAGTAACATTTCCCCAGAACTTTCCTCCGCAAGGAAGGTTCTCCTTACAGAAATCCACCCCAAGCACAGCTCCCCCTCCCGAAAAACAGCTGTTTACTTCCCAATAACAAATACTAAAGTTCAGAACTTGCAACTCTTCTCCCAGAGACTGGGGGGGGGGTCATTTTAAAGCTAAAGACATAGTAATTAGATTTCTTAACTATGCTCATCAAAATTGATATCTCAAAATCTTATCAGGTGACTTTCGAAGAAAATGAGCAGAGGAGGGTTCTAGTTGCCCTCCAATTTTTCGGTCACTGAAAACAGGCATTAGAATATTTAATTTCCGTTCGAATGAGCCCTCTAGTTATATTCTAGGACCATTGGGCCGAAACGATCACCCCTGAGAAAAAAAACAAATAAACACGCATCCGTGATCTTTCTTCTGGCAGAAAATATACAAATTACACATTTTTGCAGATAGGGAAGCTTGAAACCTCGACAGAAGGGTTCTCTGATACGCTGAGTCTGATGGTGCGATTTTCATTAAGATGCTATGACTTCTAGGAGATATTTGCCCCTTTTTTCAAAAAAAGGCAAATATTCTCAGGTTCATAACTTTTGATAGGTAGTACTAAACTTCATCAAACTTATATTTTTGGAATTGATATAAAAATCCGATACTATTGATCTAACTATTGGTATCATAATTCTGTTTTTTTTTGTTTTGTTTTTTCAGAGTTTTGGCTACTATTGAGCCGGGTCATTCCTTACTTACAGTTCGTTACGGCGAACTGATTGATACGGAAGCTTAAAATCATTTTGCTAGCCTGAGCACCGGCTGACCGTCACAAAGATAAAGGAGCCAAATTGCGAATTCTCTCAGGGCAGCCATCATCGAGAGCTGTCGAGAATTGGTGATATGACTGTGAAATTTACTGAAAAGACAATGAAATTTTATGTCCCTTTTGTCGGCGAGACTGTCAATCGAAACGGGCGGCATCATTAGGAATTCCCAAAGCAGTCAAATTACTCAAATGATAATTCCTTTGAGCTGATTTTTAGCGGTATATTTTTGCTGGCGCGTATGCTAAAAAAGACTTAGGGACATCACTTTCTTGAGCTACAAAAATAAAATTCTGCTCTATTTAATCGAAAAAACAGGATCCCCACTTTCTGATGAAGCAAGTTCAATTAAACTGAATATCTCTATCTCCGGAGCAAAACCGGAAAAGTGAAATGATTTTTATTAAAATTTCTAGGAATGTAGGAGTCGACTTTTAGTTTCCTTTCACTTATTCAGATCTCTTACAAGCTTCACAAGTTATGACAAGACGGCCATATAAATTCCAAATAATTTGGCCACACAAACTAAAAAAGTATACAGTTGAGGAGGCAGAGATCCCTTATAGTAGAGCATCCCTTTAAGGTTTGTCGGAAAAGCGTGATTCACACACTGCATATTTTTTACATTCCAAACAAACCCACAGAACATCTTTGTAGTATGGCTATTTCTTGTTATAGTGAATGATACCCTAAAATTTTTCCCCATTCATTGATACATAAACATTTGCTGATAAATCATGAAACCAATGCCAAATTTCCCCCCATAAAAGAATATACTTAATTGAAACAAAAAAAATTGCAAAATGCTAAAACTTTTAATAGTACAGTGAATTTCTGAATATTTTTTAAAATAAATTTTTATAATTATAATATATTTAATTATAATATAATAGTTATAATTAATACATTGACTAATATTATTAATATATATATATATATATATATATATATATATATATATATATATATATATATATATATATATATATATATATATACATATATATATATATATATATATATATATATATATATATATATATATATATATATATATATATATATATATATATATATATATATATATATATATATATATATATATATATTACCGTTTTATGGCATTTCCAGCAAAGAAATAACGGAAAAGATCAAAACTGCCCCCTAGATTTTTAAAAAGTCATTACTCTCCCCCGAGCTTTTCGGGAGCTGAAGCCTCTAGTGCTGCAAAAAAAAATTATTTATGACCATAAAGAGCTCGCGAAAAACACCTGCTGTCTGCAGTCCATTACAACGTCTATGGCAAGGATTGGTCGGTCCAATCACGAAGGAATTGAATTCACATAATTTTTTATAACTTTTTTTTTTAATCTATAACAGACTGATTTTAATGTATCTCGGGAATGTCGGGAATCAGCCAACGAAAAAAATAAATCTTACTTGCTGCACAGAAGGCTCAAATCATTGTCTGTAGTATTTTGCGATAATCCTCTAATATACAGGTTAGTTTTTGACAATTTTTCTCCATCTATTCTATCTTGACTTTTATTGGAACCCATGCCACTCGAAGGATAAGAGTTGCCACCAGCACTGCTACTGCTTGTCGCTGTGTTGGATGGTGAAGTGGCAGTGAAAGGATTCACCTGCAAAACAAAACCAATTGTGCAAATTGAGTCAATAGGCTACGAATATGGGAATAAGTATAATCGGAGATTTAAATTAGAGGACAGGCATGTAGATCAGGTAGATCAGTTCACAGGAGCAGCTGAGTTGCTTCTGTGTTGTGCTATAAGTATCTCTTTGTATTAAATATTATGCCTGAACCTGAACCTGTATTTTGCTTTTACTCTCTGTTGATTTTAAACTCTTCCATTTTTAAGTTGGTATCAGGATTGTATCAAAGATTTTTTTCAGGGGGGAGTGGTACAAAATAATTTTAAAAAAGGTTCAAAAATTTGTTCGAATTCATTTTTGTTATATTTTCACGAGTCGGACGAACATTGTTCTCTTGGGGGAGGGGGGGGGGAAACAGAACCTCCTGGATGCGGCCTTGGCTGTTATCGATTAAGTTGTTTCCTTTTCCAATGAAGAGGAGTCCTTGGTGCATACATGTGGAATATTCAAACGCTTGTTTTCTTCTCTCGCTTGGCCATAGAACAAAGCCGAATCAAAGGGGAATTGCCGGGTTTTGAACCCCCCCCCCCCTCCCCCCCAAAAAAAAATTGTCTGACGTGTAAAAAACGTAACAAATATACAGATGCACCATTTTGATGTATTTGTTGTAACACAGCCCCTCTCCCCCCAGCAAAAATCCTGGATACGCACTCTCCAGAGGCCCATGGTTTTCAAAATTTTCTTCTTTGGTTTTTCCATGTTAGGTTAATTCGGCTTTAGATCTTTAATTCGTCAAAAGAAATTCTTCTTTAGGTAGGGTATATACACTTTAAATTTTTGAGGGGTTGATAACCACGGCTCTTATTAGACAGCAAGGAAACAAAGAGCTTCCGCAAATGTTTTGTCGGCGAAACCGACAAAAGGCTGTTGCGACACTTAAGTTACATAAGCAACATAAATCTAATTTATTCTGGTGTTGTTTTCTTTCTTGCAATCTAAACTTTATTTTAATAATATGTGAAATTATTATGTAAACTATATGTTGACAACCATTTCATGCAAAATTCTTTTCATATCTATTTACGTTCCAGCATTTCCTATTATACTTGCAAACATTTACATATAAAGAATAAATAATCTTTTGAAATGGTATCCTGTTCCCTCGACTTTAAAATAACAATTAACCAACATCTGAACCTTACCTTTACGCCCAGACATCAGAAGCGTCGATCGAAACTAGACACCTCCCTCCTTGTACCCCTAGCCATGGAGTTACCCAAAATAACAAAAACAAGCTTTAGTTTTCATGAAGGGGGCGAAGTTAGATTCTTGAATAGCGTGGCGGAAGAGAAGTTTGAGAGGGAATAAAGAAAAGGATTTTCAACCGAAAAAATGACTTTTACTATTTCACATGACTTTCCCTGCTGAATTCAAGGTCGTATCTAAGGGTTAATGGGTTAGGACCCCTCTCTCCCGAAATGTATGTCTGACTCGTGAAAACGTGATAAAAATACATTTTTGATGCGTTTTCCTGGACAGGGCCTTGACCCACTTATATGGGTAATTGTATATAACGTAGTTTTCCAGAAAACCACGTTTTTTAGAATTGGCATGGCAAATTCCTTCACGAATAACTTTTTTCTATGCATAAATATATGCACAAAATCGTAACAGTTATTTCTTCACAAGGTCGCAAAACAAGTGCCAAATTGAAGTGAAAGGAGAGTTGAGTGACCGCTGACACGAATTTGTTCTGCCTTCAGGTTCTTTGCTTTTCTTTTAAAATAGATTCAGCTAAATAATCGCTCCTTATTACTTTGGTTTCGGGTAATGAATTTGGTACTCTTATATAGTTTTTATAAAGAACTCGGTGGCGTACTTTTTGTTTCACAGCCTTCAAGACAGAGTTGCCACTCCCATTGATTTATTACTATCTCTAGGAATTTTTGTATATTGCCTAAAATAAAAAAAGCCCTAAATCAGCATATAAATCACTAGATTATTGAAGAAAATCACTAAATCGACAAAAAAATCCGTAAAAAGTAATAATTTTTTACCGGGTGGCAGCCCTGCCTTCAAGTGCATCTTTTTCTTTGAGGAAAAAAAAAAAAAAAAAAAAAAAAAAAAAAAAAAAAAAACAACAAACTAGTGAACAGCTTCACGTGCAAATCTCCATTTGATTGTCAACTTGATTTTGTGAAAAGCAAATTTTGAAGAACTGCAAATGATTTTTAGGACTCAGCCCTTTCAAACTCGCTACCACCTCTTAATATAAAGCATTTGAGCCAGTAATAAAAAATAAAATATATTAAATAAAAGAAAAATAAAAAAAATATATTAAATAAAAAAAAATATATTAAATAAAAAAAAATATATTAAATAAAAAAAAATATATTAAATAAAAAAAAGTAATAAAAAACATAATATAAAAGGATTTGAGCCATTATTCCAGGACAGTGGTGCTAATTAACAAAAGGACAAACAATGAAAGGGGGGAGAGGAAAGGTGAAAATAGAAAAAATCTAAGATTAAAGATTTAAGAAGGTAATTTTCCCCTCCAAATTGTCACTCATGTTCAAACCTCCTTTTCATTTCTCCAAGAGGTTTATCACCACATAGCAAATTAGGCCCAGACTCGAGAGACGGACTTTCGAGGACTCTTAATCATTCTAAAAGCCATGGGTAAAGATGAAAGCTACAGTACAAGAAAAAATTTCAATATTAGGGTCGGCGGAAAACGGAACTAGTTTTGTCAGAGCAGACTTTTAGGAGAGACAAAGCTTTCCTAAAACTCTACCTATTTCCATAACTAATGTTCGAAATTCTTAGGGCGAAAATGAAACCGCTTAAGAAACTCATCTTAATAAAATAACAAATTCCTGACGGGTCAAATATTGCAAAAAAAAAGTGTGCGACTTTAGATCTGAAGCCAACCCTTAACACCCATAAACGACAATGTGCACACAGAAAATTGAATAAGTGGGTAGGTTTTAACCTAGGAATGCTCCAGGCGTTTACACATAAATATAACCTTTAAATTCGACCACAAATTTACTCTAAATTTTGGATATTTCACTTTTGATAGACTTTTTGAAAAGAACATTTTATAAGATACTGGAACATACACCCACTTCTCCCCTCTGTGAGGTTACGATCTTTGCCAATCAATGAGGTATGATCATTGCCAACCAATTTTTTTAATATAATACAAGGTTTGATGATGACACATTAGGTTAGACTAGGTTGGGTTTGGTTAGACGGGGTTAGGTTGATTTAGGTTAGCTTAAGTTAGGTTTTTAACCCATTTCTGATATTTAGGACCAATTCTAACCTAGCATAATCTAACTGAACCTAACCTAAACTAACATAATCTAACCTAACTTTAACTTTTACCACAATAGGTTGCATAAGACTGATAAAGCTGACTCGCAAAGCTAATTGAATCGAAGAAGAGAAAAAAGAATTTCGAGTATTCGCCTGTGAATGCCGACATTAACTAGATTATTTATATATATATATATATATATATATTGGAGGGGGCGATGAAATTCTTCACAAACCCCTTAAAAATATGACTCTCATGCATGTATACCATGCACTTCAATGAAAAGAACAATTTTTAAAGTTGAGCGGAAACATTTACTAAAAGTGCATCTGGCCATCATCGAAAGTTGTCAAGAGTTTCTGGGTTCACTAAAAATATTGACAAACTACATTTGAATATCACTTTCCTATTGTCGGCGATTTTGTCAATCAAAGCGGGTGGCACCACAGGGAGCTCACAAAGCAGCCAAATTATTCAATGGTAATCCCTTTGAACTGAGTTTTAGCATTTTCCCAGGAAGTAGGCTAGGACATTTTTAGGAACTGACCCGAGGTGGTTTTAGGGGAGGGAGAGAGGAGGCAATTGCCCCGGGTGCAAAAATTTAGGGGAAACAAAGTTTCAAGCAAATAATATGACGATGATAATCATTTTGTAATATTTGAAGTTTTATTTTTATTGAAAAAAAGTAGAGGGCGCAGATAATAACTGAAAATAATTAAAAACAATTGATTAATAAGTTTTTCATTAATTAATAAAATAATTAAATAATAATAATTTAAGTAATCAATGCGGTAATAATTAAATAACTTAAATAATATATCAGAAATAAATTATTCATTGAAAATAATTTTTTTAGCACATGAAAATTTCGTTAAAATTTGACCTGGAAATTTTGTGGGAGACATAGATGACGGCGCAAATCAAGATTTTGTCCCGGGCGCAAGAGAGGTCAGAACCACCCCTAGAACCGATCTTTCCTGAACATTAAAACAAAAATCCATTTAATCAAGAAAAAAATCACTCTGGTGACATTTTATTAAAACTGTCTCAGTCTCAAGCAAAAAAGGCGAGAAATTAAATGGCTTCTCTGAGATTTCCGGGATAGCAGGAGTTGGTGTTCAGTTTCCAATCGTTTATTCAGATCTCTTAACAACGCTTTACAAGTAAAGACAAAACTTTTTAATCTAGACTGATTTTTCAAGGTCACCACATTGCCTTAACGTTAGTGCAGAAAAATTTACTAGAACAATCAGTGCAGTTCAAGATCTACCACAACTAAAGATGGTTTAAACAGAGCATAAAAACAAACAGATAAGGGGTTCGCAAACTAAAATACGCTTGGATTTGAACAATAGAGAAAACCCACTTACGGACTGGGCGTAGCTACTTTGATAGCCAGAGCTGACAACTTGACTAGGGTAGCGATTGCCACCCCCTAGTGACCAGGGGGCGGTCACACCGTTGATGCGATATACCGCTCCTGTTTGACTCATAACGAAGTCAAAATATAAAATAATGGCTACAGCATGTAATCCTAGAAAACAAACAATATTATAATCAACAAGTCTAAAATAATGAAATATCTAAATAAAATAATAAAATAAATACATAATAAAATAAACAAATAAAATATACATAAATGAAAGATAAATAATAAAAATAAAATAATAATAAAAGATCAGTCTAAAATAATTTTTTAGACAACACTGCTTTTCCATTTACGAAAAATTACACGAGAAAAGCGGGTTTAATTCAAATAAAGCAGTGACAAAAAAAACGAACAACACGCTAATTAATAAAAAATCAAAATGTTTCAACTCCAAATGGGGGATTGTTCATCAACGGGGAAAAAAGCAAAAGAAATGGTTGCTTTTCTTTCCTTATTCCTTTCTTTCCCGTAGATACAGGCTCCCGGATGTTGAGTAGACAGATTTTGACTTTTAATGTGTTGTTTGTTTTTTATTCTTTGTCACTGCTATATTCAAATTAAATCCGTTTTTCTCAGTTAATTTCGAAAAAAATTAGTCTAAAACAATAACAACTTGTGAAAAACTTAAGTAAAGGCAACCATTGGAGTGAAAAAAACAACAATCAACAAGAGAATAAAGCTACTAAACTTTTAATAGAGCAGAATTTAGCATCTTTCGGAGGGGAGTGCTCTCCAACCTTCTGCACCAACCATATACCCAAACGAACTACTTGCTTTATGCAGAAAACACGACACATTAATAACAAATTACTAAGTACAAACACATTTTATACGGGGCAATTCCATGACCTTCCCCTTAGAAACGTTCAGATTTCCCGTGAACTTTTTAAACTTTCCGTATCGTTCGTCGATTTTAGTGTTTATGCAAATTTTCAACCTTAAAAAAATAAATTTCTGCATAGATACCTGTTCTACCCTTTACCCCTATTTCTGAATTTTCAGTTGCAATTTCACTTATTGCCATTACATAGATCAATTCAATAATAGGGGTGAGGATAGAACATGTACGTACAAAAAAATAATGTTTTGCTGGGTCTGCAAAAGTTAGCATAATCGCTAGAATCAACTATCTGTACGAAAAAAATTGGGAGAAAATTTTAAAGCGATGGGTATAGATGTACACGTGAATGTCCGCAAATTGGTGAATGTCAACATTCACCATTGAATGTCCGAAATACTTTTTTTTTCTTGGATTTAGTCAGTGTTGCCAGTCAACTTTTTCAATTTAATGCAAGGTTTAATGATTAAAAAAAAAAAGGATAAAGATCCTCCAGAGCCATTGCTGGCGCATAGGGCGTCGAATCGACGTTTCAGTTGCTGGGTGTTTTTACAGGAACAAGTAGCAAGCTTGTCGCCCAACCTTGCTGTGGCGGGGATCGAACCCTGGGCCCCGGATTGCCAAGCAGAGCACCAATCCACTGTGCTACAACAGGTTATTACAGGATAGGTTACAATAGATTAGGTTTGGTGAGGTTAGCTTAGGTTTTCAGTCTATTTCTGACATTTAGAATCAAATTTAAGGTAACCTAATCTAACTTAACTTTTACTATCATAGCTTTCATAATCAGACTGAAAAGGCAAACTCAGTAAGTAAAGCAAATTGAATCCAAGTAGAGAAAAAGGAATTCCTAACTTTCACCGATGAATGTCGACATTAACAATATTTCGGACATTCAGGGTACCATATATTTAAAGCATCTTCTTTCCCCTGCGCGTGCGCCATGTATGAAAATGTTCGCTTGAAATAGATAATCTTTAAGTTGCAATCGCTCTTTGCTGTCACGTAGATCACTTTGATCACATACGGGAGGGAACAGAAAGTGCACGTAACAGCTTTGTTTTGCCCGCCACATTTATTTGGAATAATCTAAATCAGGGCTACCCTCCGAGGGTTTTTTCCCCGAGGCGAAGGGGAGTTACGGAAAGAGCATATGCTCGTGCGCATTGTGCAATGATGAGTAATATTAAATTCAATTTATTTACAACCTGTCAAAACAAAAAGGGGGGCAGATCCCCTAAATTAAGGAGTACAACATAAGGGGAAAAGAAAAGAAAATTTGTACACTGAACAAAATAAGTGGTTTTTACAATCATATGAACATAATCAAAAGATCCATAACATAATGCAATCATAATAGAAAACACATAAGACATATATCACAAGAATCATATCCCAATCATAAGCTCTTAAAAATAGAGAAGACCAATCGTGATTAAGTTTATTGGCGGAAGGCTTAAAATCTTTTATTCTTTTATCAATAATTGTAGATGGGAAGACGAGTTTAGATTTTTTAGGCAAAAAAGAGTTACTTGTCCAAGGGGGCATATGCAAAAGAGATTTAGCAAATTTAAAATAAATCCGGTGAACACGTTTTTATTTGTTTTGTTTTTTTGAAGCAAGAAATATTTGCCAAATAGGAGACAGAGCAAGAAGATGAGGCACAGTTAGATCGCTGTAAAGTTTAGAAAGATGGAAACGACTAAGGTGCGTAAGCTATCCTTGTCTTTTTTTCGAGATTTTAGATGGCAAGCTTAATAGTTTCTTTAATGGAATTTCCAATGTGCATTCCCAGGTAAATAAGGCTTTTAGAGAGGGGGATAAAAATTTAGTAAGTTGGAGGGATTTATCAGAGCATTCTTAGAGGTAAAGGTTGAAACCAAGAGGTAGGTTTTATCCACATTTAAACTTAAACCAATCTACTGATACAGAAAACCTTTGGGAAATATCTCTAAGAATGATAGACTCAAATATTTTAAAAGAAGTGCTAGAAACAGTTTTAGGAAAATAAGATCAGCAATCATCGAGATCTTTTCCCCCTTTTTGGGGTATAGACTTAATCTGGCAAACAAAACTGTTGAGCTTGAGGCACAATACCAGAGGAAATAGACATTTGAAAAAGTAACGAAAGATGCTGCGACAGAAGATTAATATTAGGGTTGGAGCTTCATAGATATCTTAAATGGCATTTATATCAGTTTATTTTCACGTGTTGAAATACCTAGTTTTTTGTACTTTCTAGACCGAGCAATCCGGTAAAATGGAGAAAGGGACAAGATAAAACTAAACCCGCTCCCCGCTAGATACAACCCCAATAATGGTTATCAAGCTTTTTTTTTGTCCCGTAGTCACAAAAACGAGAATTCAGGACATATGCGGCCACTGGAAGAGGCAACCATATAAATTATTGACATACGGGATAGTTAGACATGAAATGCGCCCGAAGTATCGTTACTTAGAAAAAAACGGTTATGCTATGTCTACAGCAATAGAAACAAATGTCCCTAATAATTTACGTAAACTGGTAGATAATACTGACATAGGCGTTTGACAACGCAATTTGGTTGCTGCTCATAAATAACTTACCTACAGAAAAAAAAATCTTCAATGCATTCCTTATACAGGAAATCAAACTTAAAGTTTTTACTTTTATTAAAACACGAAAAATCACCGTAAAAAAAATGTACACAGCTATTTGCCTAAAATACAAACAAATTCCCAAAACCCGGTATGAAAGCAATGTGACGTCACAGTAGTTCCTAAACAATTAAAAAGGTATGCACATAACAGCCCGCCTCTCGCTATCACACGAGAAAATGCTTAATTTTTACCACAAATGATATCAAACAGTTCGTGGTAACGAGTTATAAGTAAGAAGCAACTTGGTTCAACAGTAGCCGAAACTATTAAAAAGGAACTATGATATCAACAGCCATAAAAAGAATCAGCTTATTATGCTGATTCCAAATTTATAAAATTCGTTAAGTTTAGTCAAGTTATCAAAAGTTACGAGCCTGAAAAAAATTTGTTTGGTTTTTGAAATAAGAAGGAAATACCCCCTAAATTTCAAAAATTAAAACTTCCCCTCCTTAACACCTTGCTTTTAACGCTAGTTTGACTTTTTGTCACAATTTTTTAAGAGCGGTTACTGAGAAACAGAAGCCGTTTAATTAGAATAGGAAGCTTTTTTAAAAGAACTAA
This sequence comes from Artemia franciscana, assembly GCF_032884065.1. Taxonomy (NCBI): domain Eukaryota; kingdom Metazoa; phylum Arthropoda; class Branchiopoda; order Anostraca; family Artemiidae; genus Artemia; species Artemia franciscana. Next base: position 23,417,720 of record NC_088880.1, on the reverse strand, counting down.
TAGCGTTAGTGCATAAGGTATTGAGGAGGGGGAAACCCTTTACATACGGAGTAATTACTGTTCATTTTTAGTTTTAATGTTGCTCCTTACTATCAGCAAAAAAAACTTCTTTTTTATTTAATTGTAGATAAAGCACAATAATTTCTTGATAAAAATAGAAGTCCCTGTAGGTGTTCATCTCCAAAAATCGCCTCCAACCTATTTGATTAATGTGTTGCGGGGCAACACTGCTGCTCCCACAATTTTATAGTAGCCAATGGGCTGTAAAAAAAGGGTAAAAAGGTAAAGGATACGGGGCAATGGGCTATAGCTTGACAACAGGGATATTTATAAATTCACAAAAAAAAATCCATTATGGTGATGTTGACACAGTTAGAAAAAGATCCCCTGAAATTTGTACAATTTACAGTAATTTTCTAGGGGGGGGGGGGGTAAATAACAATAAATTTTTTGAGTCTTCTAAATAGTATGAACAAGAAGAAAACTGCCCTATCCCAGAAAGTAAACTTCTTAAGAAAGTTACAACATCAGACTCGTTTAAAGCATACAACTATCTATTCAGACTCCAACGTTGAAAACTCTGTATATCTTACAGATTGCTAGGCCAAATTTTGAAAAGGTTACCGTAACCAAGGAATGCCAAATTTGCAATTTCTGTGTTTATTGTAATTTTCAACTTTGAATAAACTTGATCGAAATATTGTGTGCTTGGAAGGCTCGAGCTCAGAAACAGACTGAAACAAGGACGATTGTGACTCAGTTCATAAATGGTAGGAACAGGAGAGGGTGTCAGATCTGTTTCACTTGCATATATACTAATAAGCCAAACTTGATAGAAAGCAAAACACTATGTCGTACATGTGGCTCTTTGAATGCAATTCAACTTCTGATGGAGATATGGTGAGGGAGGGGTCCTAAATTCTTGTCATGGGGACATATATTGGACGGAATTTTTAGATCTTGACAAAAATTTATGAGAAGTCAGAAACCAGAGCCTGACTTTGTGGGGTGAAACAAGGGAGAGGGAGTTTGCCTAGATTCTTGTCATTAAGGAATAGTCAACAGAAGACACCGTAGGATACCAGCTAGATTCTCTGGGAAACAATGTTAGGAGCCCTAGCTGAGTGGACAGGTAAAAGCAATCCCCTACGTGGAGAGAAGCGATTTCTAAATTAATGTTACTAGTACATCTAACAGAAATTGTGGTATGATCTCAACCAAAATTTGTGGGAAGTAAAAGCTATTACCTTGCTTAAGCTTTTTAAAGATCAGGATCCAAAACTAACTTTTGTGTTGGGAAAGAATCCTTAAATTTGTGTCCCTGAAATTAAGTGTGTGCGTGTGTGGGAAGGGGGGGGGGTAATTCCCTAAATTCCTTTCATAAGAACAACTACCAAAAACAGTAGTCAGATCCTAACAGAAACTACCGTAATTATGGTTTTTAGTAGAACAATCCTATTCAACCATTGCAGATGGGAGGGACCTTAAACTTTATATTCAAGAAAAAATCAAATATTACAGTAAACTTGGAAACAGACAAAAATGACCAGCACAATGGCCACTACCAGTGGCAAAGCAAGAGGCAGGTACTCTGAATGAAAGTAAAACAGTTCAAAATAGGGATGGTACCTTTTTATTGACAGTAAAATATAAAATTATTTAACTGGATATTTCGAACACATAGACAGTGTTTATCATCACTGATGAACACTGTATATTTTGAGTTTTACTGCTGATCATCACTGAAGAACACTGTATATTTTTAGTTTTACTGCTGATGATGAACACTGTATATGTGTTTGAAATATCCAGTTAAATAATTTTATATTTCACTGTCAATAAAAAGGTATCATCCCTATTTTGAACTGTTTTACTTTCGTCATGGAAAGGCAGTGTGGTCTTCGAAGTTATCTAGGTACTCTGAATCATATTCACAACAACCAAGATCGCTGGTTCTTGCAGATTATCCCTGGCAGTGTTTTCATTAGTGTATACAGGATAAATACACCTTCTATCAGTGGGTGTTTTTCCCCTTGTAAATTTTTGACAAAATAGAGATAAGCAATGTGCTTGAACCTAAAATCACACCTGGTTTACTAAATCTAAAAAACTGAATTTTTAATGAAGTTCTTAGGACAAAATTAGTTTTGAGCTGTTTACAGCAATTAAGAGTATCAGAAACTTGAGGTCACCCTATCCACTTTTGAATCACCTATAGCTCAAACATTTCTTCTATAACTTTAGAAAAATAATTATGTCCCTTAAATTCTCCCCAAGATATTCCCCTACACTGAAAAGACCAATTGAATCAAAATGGAATTTGTGTCAAATTATAAAAACGTTATAAGAACACAAGTTCTTACAAAGACTTTACTTCAAAATTAGCTGAGAGGCATGATAAGGGTTTCAAAAAGCTTGGTATCTATGTTGAAAAATAGAGTAAACTATACCCTTTATGAAAATAAATTTACTTTTTTGAAATAATTGATTGGTGTGTACTTATGTTCAAACAGACCTTAATTAAAAAACACACTTTGTATAATATCTGACAAAAGCACCCCGCTGCCAAATGGTCCTGGATATAACCCTAGGCTATATAAAAAACTAAAAAAAAATCACTCGTAATTTATCCTTACTGTACAATATAATGCAAGTTTTTATTGATCACATTTTTATCTTCATTTTCAGTCATGTTTTAAAAAATTAATTGTTTCTTGTCTATATTATATCCTTGAAGTGTGTTCCTGTTGGTTGTAAATGTTGCCAATTGTACTTTACTATTCTAAAATATAGTGCTATCATTTACACTGGGATTAGTCCATATGGAGTCAACTGTTTTTTCAACCTCATGTTTTCAGAATATCACCTTAATTCCCCTTTCTGGCAAAATATGGTCCAATGTTGAATCTGTTTTACTCTATTTACTATTTAAACACATTACACAAATGGTAAAAAAAGGTGGTGACTTTGTTTATGGCTTAGTAAAATGTCATTAGACTAGGAGAGTTGCAATTTAATGGTGACCACAGATAGGTATGACCAAGGGGACCCATAACTAAGAAGTCCTAGGGGACCATTAATCAAGCTTAACTAGGGGACCATTACCATCCTTAAAAAAGAACATCTCCATTCCTGTTTAAGATAGAGACATAAAATTTATATAAAATCAAAGCTTTAACATGATATACAAAATTTGAACTCATAGAAACACTAATTTTTCCACACACACAAAAAAAAATTAGAACAAATTTTATGATTGACACACCTTAGAACACATGCAAAATTTTAACTTGGCTATAAGAGGAGTTTTTAATTTATTGTCAAATAAGTACCAAGAGGTGACTGAATTTCAGAATGGATGTACACCAGGTAATGAGTGCCAAGCTTGACAAGTGTCCTTGCATGAAAAGAAGCATTTCTGTAATGTTCTACCCATGTTTCAAAACTCATTTGGTATATATGGTGTAAATATCCTATAATACTTATCTTTTTCATTCTTTCTTGATATTTTACAAGACTGAGTCATCAGAACTGGGTAAGATAGAGGTTAAATAAAATAATCTGTTTCCTTGTTGAAATACAGAATTCTGTCTATCTTAAATTTTCTTGGTTCTGTCTTGGAGTTTGACTCCATATTATTGAAATTAATTTCTAAAAAGTACTTCAGAGAAGGAAAGTAAATTGCCAAGTTGAAATTTTGCAAGTGTTTTAACCTCACTCAAATCAACAGCATCAATTTTTTCCAAAAAAAAGCTCCTTTAAAAAACATTTTTGTTGTTCCATATTCTGTATTTCCAAAAGTATTCATATTATATATTTTACAAAAGCTTATTTAAGAAGGTTTGGTTTGACACAAATTCCATGTCTATCTTAATTAGGAATTGAGATATTCTTTTTTTAAATAGCAATGTTTGTCAAATTCTGCACTTTTTTAAACTTTCTGCTTTCATAACTCAAAAGATACATGATAAAAAAAAACTGAAACTTCAAAAATAAACTAATTTCCCAGTCTACAATAAGTGTGCAAACTTTGATGTAGGTCTAAAATGGTTGGGCTGAGGGCTGTGTTGATCTGGTATTGGGAATTGATTTAGGCTATTGATCTATTTTGATATTTGTCGGTTTGTGTTGGGATATGATATATTGGGATTGATCCAATGATATTTTACAACCAACAGAACACTGTTTAAGCACATAAGAATAGAGTTGTATTATTGCAAAATATTCTACAGGTAGATACTACTACTACTACTAATAACTCACTGCAGCACCAAGCCGCCTGAGGCCAACACAGCTACGCACGCTCCTCCTCCAACCTAATCTATTTAAAGCCTCCCTCTTTACACCCTCCCAGGAAGTTCCCATTTCCTTTAAATCCTTATTTATGACATCCTCCCAACCCAGACAAGGACGACCTGCTTTCCGTGTAGCCCCAGACGGTTGGCCAAAAAGGACAATCTTTGGTAATCTGTCATCCTTCATCCGTAGAACGTGGCCTAGCCATCTCAACCTTTCTTTCATTATAGCCCCAGAAAGCGGGATTGAACCACACTTTTCATACAACCTACTGTTTGAAATACGGTCAGTCAGCTGGGTACCCAGAACAATCCGTAGGCAATTTCTCTGGAAAACATCTAGTAAATTTTCATCTGCTTTTTGGAGTGTCCATGCTTCAGAGCCATATTTGACCACTGTCATCACTGTAGCTTCCAATATTCTAATCTTGGTTTGTAGGCTTATCTTTCTATTCTTCCAAACTTTTTTTAACTGTGAAAAAACACCCTGAGCTTTAGCTATTCTACTTTTAACATCTTCACTGCTCCCACCATCTTTACTAATAATGCTACCAAGGTAACTGAAGCTCCCAACCTGATCAATGTTTTCGTTACCTAAGGTCACCTGTTCATCTTCACTTATTCCTAACCTTAGTGACTTAGTCTTTTTAACATTAATTTTCAAGCCTATTTTAGCACCCTGAACTCGTAAAACCTCCAAAAATTCATTCATTTTGCTCACACTTTCATCTAATATGCTTAAATCATCAGCATAATCTAAGTCCAGGAGCGTTCTTCCTCCCCATTTGATTCCATGGTCTCCAATTGCCTTTCCTGTGCTCCTTAAGACGAAGTCCATCAAAATGATCCATATAAAGGGGGATAGAACACAACCCTGCTTAACTCCTGATTTAATACAAAACCAGTTGCTAACCTCATTTCCTACCTTAACCGCAGCAGTATTATTCTCGTACATAGCGCAAATCACTTTAATGTATTTTTCTGGTATACCATATAACGATAAGACCTTTGTTAACGCTGTTCTATCAACAGAATCGAAAGCTTGCTCATAATCGATAAAACTAAGGACCAAAGGTGTTTGACAACGAAGGGACTTCTCAATTATTAACCTAAGAGTGAAAACATGGTCGACACATCCTCTACCTTTTCTAAAACCGCATTGTTCTTCCCTTAAAACTTTGTCTACAGCATGTCTCAGTCTAAAAAGTATCATATTACTCAGTAATTTGCTACCTACAGAGACTACATACCTATTATTTAAGAATATTTTAGAAATATTTATAACAATGAAAAGAAAGATGAAAATCTCACAAAGAAAAAGTATAAAGAAAGAATTTCTTACAATTTTTCTTTTAGTTTTACATAGGCAGTAGCTATACCTGAGACCACAAGGGAGATGGGGGTTGTCTGAGTGGTGATAATTACTTCTGGAAAGAACATTAATAAGATAATCAAATGCTGCTGTTATTTTATGCATCAGGACAGCTTCAATACTTTCTTTCTTCCATCTGTTCTGCTTTTGTGTCTTGACATCACTTATCGAAGAAAAACTCTTTCTGAGTCTACATTTAAATGAAACAGGGCCCTCTCTTGATGAATTCAAAAATTGTAGACAGATAGCAGTTTTATTATTTAACAATAATTTAGAAACACTGACCAAAATGGAAAAAAATATGAAAATATGATTACGAAGAGTTTGATTAAAAAAAATTATTTCAATTTTCTATAGGATGTAACCAGTGACTACATTTGGTACCACTAGGGGAGAGGAGTCGATAGGAAAGACTATTCAAGTAAGCTAGCAAAGAAACAGACTTGTATCTATAGTTAGTCTAGAATTACAACCTGAATCCAAATTTAACATTCATTTGCATCAGAAATAAACTTTACCCCCTACTTCTATATATACCAATTCAGGGTACTTTTTTGTGCATTGGGAGTGGGGGGAGGGTTTAAGTTCATTTGTGATGGAAATGAATGTTAAATTTGGATTCAGGACGTCATTCTAGAGGTAAGTTTGAACTTTACCAAACAAATGTGCAAATATATAACCCAGAATTGGTATATATAGGGGTATGGATGAAATTAATTTCTGATGCAAATGAATGTTAAATTTAGATTCAGGATACTGACTATAGAGGTCAGTTTATTTCTTAGCTACATGAATAGTCCATCAATATAAACATTACCCATTAGTTTTAGGGTTCCTTTATGGCTCAAAATTGAACTTATGAATAAAGAGGTTAGTATATTTGGAAAGAACATAAAAAGGTGTATTGAGAGCTGTGTTCACATTCTACACAGGCTAGTTAAGTTTATACAACATAGGGGAAAATGGAACATTATTTTACTCCACATATTAAAATGTAAGTAAAAATGATAATCTGATAAATAGGCCAAGAAACAAGTTGCATGTTATAAAATAAGAATTCATTGTGTTAGTGTAGGCCTTTTATTTTGTTCTGAAAATATACTATACATATATATATATATATATATATATATATATATATATATATATATATATATATATATATATATATATATATATATATATATATATATATAGAATGAAAAGAGAAATCACCAATGCAACAGCACAAACACAAAAAAAGAGAGAGACAGAAGGCGAAAAGGAAGACTGTTTTCCTAAATTAGTGAATAATATAGACCAGCACTTGAATGAGGCCTTAACCCTACTCATCCATACAAACACATAGGTCAAACAGCATAGCCATACACAATCAACCATATATATATCTGGTAAAATTCTAGTTGAGTGACTTCTTGCTATCTCAGAAAGGGGTTAGGCTAGGAAAATGAAACTTTTAGGGATGGGTCTACAGGCTTAAGGATATCCCAGGAAGGCATTTTAAAGTACCCATCTCTACTCCTTCTCTCTCTTTAGAGAGCCCTGAAATTTACCTACATGACAGGTCTATAACTATTGGTTTTCACAAAACAACATCTTCCCTTAATTTTTGGTTACCAGTTGCTTTTTTTCTGCCTTTAGTTCTGAAAACGTAATTCCTATTATTTGAGTAGAATTCTGAGCCATATCAGTGTTTTGTTTTTTCTTCAAAATTTAGGAAATGTATTTGCCTGTCTTTAAAACCTTATAAGTTGGGATTGAGCAAAGTTGTGAAGCTGAAAACAATTTTGTTGCTCTTCATTCAAGCAGAAGATCTATTTTGCAAGGTTTCACTTGTACAACACACATATTTTGATTCCGTTGATAGAACAGCGTTAAGAAAGGTCTTATCATAGTATGGTATACCAGAAAAATATATTAAAGTGATCTGCACTATGTACAAGAATAATACTGCTGCGGTTAAGGTAGGAAATGAGGATAGCAACTGGTTTTGTATTAAATCAGGAGTTAGGCAGGGTTGAGTTCTATCCCCCTTTATATGGATCATTTTGATGGACTTCATCTTAAGGAGCACAGAAAAGGCAATTGGAGACCATGGAATCAAATGGGGAGGAAGAACACTCCTGGACTTAGATTATGCTGATGATTTAAGCATATTAGATGAAAGTGTGAGCAAAATGAATGAATTTTTAGAGGTTTTACAAGTTCAGGGTGCTAAAATAGGCTTGAAAATTAATGTTAAGAAGACTAAGTCACTAAGGCTAGGAATAAGTGAAGATGAACAGGTGACATTAGGTAACAAAAAGATTGATCAGGTTGGGAGCATCAGTTACCTTGGTAGTATTATTAGTAAAGATGGTGGGAGCAGTGAAGATGTTAAAAGTAGAATAGCTAAAGCTCAGGATGTTTTTTCACAGTTAAAAAAAAGTTTGGAAGAATAGAAAGATAAGCCTACAAACCAAGATTAGAATATTGGAAGTTACAGTGATTACAGTGGTCAAATATGGCTCTGAAGCATGGGCACTCCAAAAAGCAGATGAAAATTTACCAGATGTTTTCCAGAGAAATTGCCTACAGATTGTTCTGGGTACCTGGCTGACTGACTGTATTTCAAACAGTAGGTTGTACAAAAAGTGTGGTTCAATCCTGCTTTCTGGGGCTATAATGAAACAAAGGTTGAGATGGCTAGGCCATGTTCTACAGATAAAGGATGACAGATTACCAAAGATTGTCCTTTTTGGTCAATTGTCTGGGGCTACACAGAAAGCAGGTTGTCCTTGTCTGGGTTGGGAGGATGTCATAAATAAAGATTTAAAGGAAATGGGAACTTCCTGGGAGGGTGTAAAGAGGGAGGCTTTAAATAGATTAGGTTGGAGGAGGAGTGTGCGTAGCTGTGTTGGCCTCAGGCAGCTTGGTGCTGCAGTGAGTTATTAGTAGTAGCAGTAGTAGTTTAGGTTAAGAGAATGAAACTTTCAGGGATGAATCTACAGATTAAAGTATGTCCTGGGAATGTATGTTGAAGCAACTACCTCTACTCCTTCTCCCTCCAGAGGGCCCTGACCTTTAAAAATATGTGTGATATAAAAGTGAAACCTTGCAAAATAGATCTTCTGCTTAATTAAAGTACAACAAAATTGTTTTTAGCTTCATAACTTTGCTCAATTCCATTTTATAAGGTGTTAAAGATATGCAAATACATTTCCTAAATTTTGAAGAAAAAAAACATTGATAGCCTATGGCTCAAAATTCTACTCAAATAACAGGAATTGCATTTTCAGAACTAAAGGCAGAGAAAAAGCAACTAGTAACTGAAAATTAAGGTAAAATGTTGTTTTGTAAAAATTTCAATAGGTATAGACCTGACATGTAGGCAAATTTCAGGGCCCTTTAGAGGAAGAAGGAGTGGAGGTGGGTACTTTAAAAATACCTTCCCAGGACATACTTTAGCCTCTAGACCCATCCCTGAAGGTTTCATTTTCCTAACCTAAACCCTTTCCAAGATAGCAAGAAGTCAATTGACTAGACCTTTACCATTGGTACTTCAAACTACCTTCCTGTGACATACTTTAGCCTGTAGACCCATCCCTGAAAGTTTCATTTTCCTAACCTTACACCTTTCTAAGATACTTATATCTGGGACTATTGATGGGGAATATATGCTTCTTATGGTTGACAACACCTAAGGAAAACATGCTATTTTAGTGGAAGGACAATTAGCCTACCTCACCTTCTCTAACCCATAAGGTGCAGGTTATTGATACAATATGGTAAATCTACCCTCCTTCAAACAATAGATATAATAAATAGCTACATCCATGGTAGCATAAGCACAAAAGTTAAACATAAACCAAACAAACAATCTTTATGTTGAGGTTAGACTGCAGGGAAGGCCTAGGCTGGATAAACAGATTTATGTTAAATGGATCACACAATATGAAAACAAGCTAAGCTGTAAAATTGAAATGTTTTGAAGTTTCATAAGCTTTTGTCACAACAAACCTTCTATTTTTTGAAGAAATTCCAAGAATCTTTTCAAAGGATAGTAAATAAAAAAGATCTAAACAGAAATGATGGTGATGAATGTGCGTAATATAACGTAGATGGCAGTCAATGTATCAATGGTGGATTAATGGTCCATTTAGCTCATTCGACAAATTCTAGTTATTGCCAACATTTATTGAAGAAATTGAAAGTGCTGCTCTGTTGCTGTCTATTTATATTTATGGCCATAGTCAAATTTATGTTTTTCTGGGGGGGGGGGATCTTAGACTTGTCCCCCTGCCGTACCATCAACACTGTAAATTTTGTAATTTTTGCCCAAAGATGTTGCATTTTAAGCTTATTTTGCCATCCACCGGGCGTGCCGTCTAGGGCGCTTGTCCCCTCTATCCCCTGTTAATATCTTGCCCAGCTTAGAGCCTAATAAACCGCGTTTCACAGCCATTCAAGTAATCCATCCTGGAAGAGGACCAATGCTAGAGGTTGAGGAAAAAGCTCGGGTAGTGGCCTTGCTAAGACGCCGGGTGGCAAAGGTATTGAACCAGAGGTGACGAATCTTTGACGAAAGAACATCCATCTCCATTAATCATTTGATCATTTTCTCTTATTACATGAATAAGCTACAGCTCTCAATCCAAACTTTATAAAAAAACACGAGAATAATCGTATATTGAAAATATATTCCGCTTTCATTTACGACTTAGCCACGCCATAGTCACATCAATTGATAAAAAAAACATTGTTTGTAAAATATTGTACGTATTATTGATTTTTGATAAGCTTATTTTAACGTTGTATAACTTAAAAAATTGTGTTTCAACTTAAATCAGCTTCCGACTACTGTCCAATATAGTTTCTATCTTTTCTTATTTAGGAATTTATGCCTTAAATCTTAATTATGATTCACGAACTTTATGCTTTAAAAATAAACATTGCTCATCTGAAGAAATTTCGAGTAGGATGCACAGAGTAGTGACAGTTTTGGTAGTATCAACAATTGGTTCAGCAATATACACCGGAAATTAAGTGCCAAAGACATTTTAGCTTTAAAGTCGTAATGCTGGAAAGTCCGAATTAGTAAACATTTGAAACAAGATGAATAATTGGGAATTTTTCCGTAACACAGTGGAAATCTAATTTGAATGAAAATTTTGGCCCTATGTCCAAGGGCTGTCCTCAGTAAAACATAAATATATAGAAAAAGAAAAACTTACAACATCACACGACCAATAAAACTAAAAGGAAAATTTTGTGGTTTTGTGCTAATATCTACTGTCTTTTTTTTGTAAGATCCCTTTTAATTAAATTTGTGCATAAAGCCTTAAGTTAATATTCCCCCAAGTCCTATTTAAAAAAATAGTATTGTTAATCTTAAGTTTCATTTCAATTACTTTTCAAACCACCTCTTTATGCCTGAGTCATAGCTAATAAGGTCATATTCTTCAAAAATCGTAGTGTTTTTTAACTGGAAATGTGCACTTCCTCATGAAATTGTACTTGGGAATTCAAAGATCTGTGGTTCTGACCAAATCGTTTACCTCAGTATTCCCATTGAAAAAGGGCCAGAAAAAGGGCGATTGGAACGATTCGGCCCAATCGGGCCCCAAGCTTTGAGAGGCCCCGCACCACCATCAAAATGATAAATTGATGTTGAAATTGGGAATTGTTCTTAACAATTCCGGTAAGCATTGCCTCTGGAGAGAGATCATTTTCAAGGCTTAAACCAATAAAAAAAACTATGGGGTATCTGTAATAAATCAGGATAGACTAAATAGTTTAGCAATCATGTTGACTGAAAGTGAAGACAAAAGGAAAATAGATTTTAAAACTGCTTTAGAAGCATTAGCAGAACAAAAACTTAGAACTATTGAAATTCATGTGTCCGTATTCAGTAATGTAAATTTTGATAGGCATTTTCAACAGTTTCATAATCTATAGGGGACACAAACGTAAATTAACGTTAGCACAAAATGATTACAAAAAAGAACAAAAGAGGACTAAACCGTAAGCTCCAAATGAACAAATTGGATCATCAAATGAGAAAAGATCAAGAGAACGACCTGAGAAATGTAAATGTACGATGGGTGATAGTAAACAACATAGACCATTAAAAGAGACAAGACCAATCCAAACAACCAAGGCAAAAGGCACTGAAAATGGCTGAAGTAATGATAAGCGAAAATAAAGATCAAAGTCACAAATAAACAAGTCACAAATAAAATTGAAGAGCATGGAGATATGCAGTTAAAAGACAAGTGGGAGCGAGATTCACAATGAATACTAAATGAAAGCGACGAACAAAAAAAAATATGCGGTTACAAGACATGTGACAATGAGGATCAGAACGAATCAAAATGAAAATGAAGAACAGAGAAATGTCTGGTTAGAAGATGTACGACCAAAAGAACGAAGAAATATGTAATTAGAAGATAATCAGCAGCAACAATTACAAGCAACAACAGGAATCAGAACTTGTCAAAGATGAAAGCGAAGAACAAAGAATTCTAGGGTTAGCTGAAACGCTGAAGTCAGCATCACTAGTGACAAAAATGACAGTGAACAGCAAAGAACTATGCTCTCAAAGAACAGCGAGAATTAGAACGAGTGAAACATGAAAGTGCAGAAGAAAAAAAGGTACTTGTGTGTATAATGGTACACAATCGAGAACAAACCGGTTTTATCCGATTGTAGTAAAAAAAAATTAGCTTACGCTTAGTGAAAAACAAGTGATGGATGACATAATTTGCTAGACTTGTATAATTTGGGCCATATATTTACACGTTAGGGGAGGACCTGGGGGTGAAAAATTTGGACAATCTGTAATTAGAAAGCAATTCTCACTTCATTATACACTCACTTCATGAGTTCATAATACTCAATTCATAATACATCCTTCATAAATACATTTTGCATGCAAAAACGCTTTAATTTACCATCAGCACCGCCGGTACGGACTGTAAAGTCTAGTGCCGCACCCTTTACCTTTTACCTCCCCCTAATGGACAAATCAATAGCACAGATTAGTTTCTAAAGTATAATATTCCCATAATAGTTTGGTATATCTCATTAGGATTGAACTAATTTCACCTCTCGAGTGTGTACCATTATGCACACTTTTTTATTTATTTATTTTTTTTTTTAATATGTTTGCATTGGTGATTTATATTTCTATATATATATATATATATATATATATATATATATATATATATATATATATATATATAAATATATATATATATATATATATATATATATATATATATATATATATATATATATATATTTATATATATATATATATATATATATATATATATATATATATATATAAATATATATATATATATATATATATATATATATATATATATATATATATATATATATATATATATATATATAAATATATATATATATATATATATATATATATATATATATATATATATATATATATATATATATATATATAATATAAATATATATATATATATATATATATATATATATATATATATATATATATATATATATATATATATATATATATATATATATATTTATATTATATATATATATATATATATATATATATATATATATATTATTTATATATATATTATATATATATATATATATTTATATATATATATATATATATATATATATATATATATATATATATATATATATATATATATATATATATATATATATATATATATATATATATATATATATATATATATATATATATATATATATATATATATATATATATATATATATATATATATATATATATATATATATATATATATATATATATATATATATATATATATATATATATATATATATATATATATATATATATATATATATATATATATATATATATATATATATATATATATATATATATATATATATATATATATATATATATTTGCGAGCCCAGCAGCTTCACCGCCGGTTCCCGGCAATAGGCACGCGGCAGGCTTCTATATATAGATTCTCACTTCCGCTTGTCTTCTAAACGCAGAAAATTTGAGCCTTTTCTTGATATCATGACGTCCAAATGGACCCTAGATTAGAAAAAATGCCTGTGTAAAAATTACGATTTTTTTTATTTAAGCTTTAACTTTTACCTCGGCTTTTCTTTTGTCATTATGAAAAGCATATCGCAGAACCTTTTTTTTTCTTTTAATTGTTCAGGTGGTGGGATAAAAACTTCTTCTTTTGCCTTGGCTTGTCTTTTGCCCTGGCCCTGGGTCTCTAGGGGACATTTCAACCCTGAAGGCACTGCTATATGGTCTTTGGACTATTTTAAACAAAATTGCCATCACACATTTTAAATCAGACGTATTTGGTGAAAAGTGGGGCAGCTTGGGTAGGGGGGTTAACCTTCATAATTTTTTACTTTTAAAAGAGAACTAGAACTTGTAATTTCAACCAAATGAGCCACCTCTAAGGTTTATACAACCTTCTCTTCCATAAGAACCTCAAATGCCCCAGGGGCATAACTTATGACCTCCCCCTCAGGCTTTGGTGTCAGCCTCAAAGGCCTGTTGGTCTTTGGACTATATTGAATAAAATGACTGTCTTAAAATTTATATTGCATGCATCTCGGGAAAACACAACGTGTGTGTGTGTGGAGGGGGGAGAGGTAGCCGAGTTCTGATCACTTTTACTCTTAAAAAGGGCACTAGAACCACTGATCAATAGTCCAATGAGCACCCTCTGAAGTTTATATGACCACGCTTTCTATACAAACCTTATGTGCCCCCAGGACCTAACTTACAACCATTGCCCTGAGGGCTGTTGGGGATTGGCATCCTCAAAGATGGAATTTCCGAACCTTTCAACTATGTTGAACAAAAATTTTAATTTGAGATGCTAAGGGAAACGATGAGCTTGGAGTGGGAGGGCTGGCTGCTCTCAAATCACTTTGACTATTAAGAAGGGCACAATAACTTCCAATTTCAAATGATCCCCATCTGAAGGGTTATACGACCACCCATTCTATAAGAACCTTATATGCCCTCAAGACATAACTTACAACTCTATCCCCAGAGCACTGGGTGGATGTGTCAACCCTAGAGGCATTATTACATGTTCTTTGGACAATTTTGAACAAAACCGTCATGCCCTGATTTCAATCAAATGACTTTGGTGAAAAGAGGAGTTGTTGTGAGAAGTGGAGGGGGGCTAAATGCCCTCAGTCACTTTGACTTTTAAGAAGGAGCTAGAACTTTCAATTTCCAACAATGAACCTCTTCTAAAGTTAAACAACCATCCCTTTCCTAAAACCTTAGATACCCCTTCTCTGTAACTTACAATCCTCGCCCAGGCTCTGTTAGTTTGATTAACCCCAATAGCCTTGTTATATGATCTTTGGACTATTTTGAATAAAAAGACTCTATCAAAATTTCTATTGGTCCTATTTCGGGATAAAATGACATAATTGGGGGTAGTCGGGGGTCAGTTGCTTGCCAGCAATCATTCCGTTCGGAGCTAGTGCGCGCTGGTGGATGCTATTGCTTAATTAGGATATTTTTTTCTGTTTGAATTGTTTGAACACTTGCCAGTAAGTCTCTGTTTAATGGATTTTGATTTGGTTGTTAGCAAATCTAGAGGAGGTTATTGAATAATTTTATGATGTCTCTCATGAAGTCGTACTTTGATCAAAAACACACTGAGCTTATGACGAAGATTCTTAGCCTGGAAAAGGGGATTGAGGCTTTGCGAAATGAGAATTTGGAACTCAAAGAAGAAAATACGGTTCTCGAAACCGAAGTAATAAACCTAAGAACGTTTTGTCTTCAAGTTGAGCTTGTTTCAAAAAGACAGAATATTCTACTTTACGGTATACCAGCTGTTCAATGTGGTAATTCAGAAAATGCTACTCGTGAGTTTCTCTCTGAATTAGGACTCAGTAACGCAAATTCAATGCCCTTCGTCAAGTGCTATCGTTTGAATGGAGATGAACCATCAGGCTCTAAGACCAGGGCAACGTCTAGGACTACACTAAAAGCCGGGCCAGTTTTCGTGACTTTGGCTAATTTAGCAGATAAAGACGCTATAATGAAAAATTGTGGTAGGCTGAAGGGATCGGGAAAAAGTATCACTTCCGATCTCCCGCGTGAATTGGCAGGTCGTAGAAAAGAACTGCTATCTTTCGGCTATAATCTGCGTACATCATCTGACACTTCAACTAGAGTTGCTGAAACCCGAGTAATAACGAAAGGGATTAGTGTATGGATTGAAGCGAAAAAGTCTTCAAAGAGTAAGACTTGGTTACGAATAGAGGACTATGTTTTGATCCCTTTAATCTATCTAGTAATGCGACCTCTGTGGTTCCCTCCCCCGCCGTGATAGTCGGAGGTGATGAGTAATATGTGTGATTTGTTCATTTTTATTTTTAGTGATTTGTTTGATGTTTGTTAGTTGTTTTTTTTTGTAAGTTATGATATATAAATTTTTCTTCTGGATTGGGAGATTTAGTTATGTTTTTGTTGTTTTTCATTTTGTATACAAGTTTTTTTCTTATTCAAGTTTTCTGTTCTTGGCCTTTATTTTTTCTGTTTCAGTTTCTTTTTTCTCAAAAATATGTTCATCGTTCTGTTTGCCTAGTTGCTGTCCACATGTCATTGTTATGAAGATGCCAAGCTGGGTGATGGGTGGCGCATGATGGATCATAGTTCGTATGTTTTTTTTTTTAATTTGTCTGACTCTAGGTTGGGTGACATCTTTTCCTTGGGTGAGCGACTATTTCATCTTCAAAATAACCCAATTGATGTTCTTAGTTTGATAAATAATTCAGTAGGTCAGTCTAACAAATCACCATCAAATCCCCATTTTTCAGTTAGTAGTAAATACGTATCGGATTTAGATCGAGTATCCAAACGAGATGGTAGATTATTTATACTTCAGCTTAGTGCTCAGGGTCTTTGCTCTTTGTTTGGTGAGTTGAAAAAAATAGTGCGTAGTGGCCACCCTGACTTCACTGGTCTTTGTGAGACTTTCGCTTCTTTGCTTGATAATATTTTTTTCATCTTTGACCTTGGTGCGAAATTCTATACTGATGAGTGATATCTCAGACCATTTTCCTGTTTTTTCCATGTATGATTTTTCCGATTCGTTGCCAAGGAGGAGCCAAGAAGCTGATTTTTCCTCTTTAAAATTTAATGATCAGGGCTTGCATATTCTTAGGTCACGGTTGGCAGGTCGTTCGTGGAAGTATTTCTGAAAATGGACCTGACATAGATTCTTTGTTTAATTCGTTTTACGATTCTTCGAAAGAAGTTATCTTTGATACATGTAATGCACCCCAGTCGAATCCAGCATCGAAAAGAACAGCCCCTTTGAATTCTTGGATGACCCCTGGACTCCTTAAAAGTTAGAGGAAGAAAAATTATCTTTGGAAGGCTTATAGGTGCTCTAAGCCATTTTCGCGTGATTCTCGGATTCAACTTTTCAAAGCTTATAGAAGGGTTTACACTTCGCTTTACCGAAGGGCTAAATCGTTATTTTATCATAGAAAATTCTCTGCGTGCGGTAAAAACATTAAGAAGACATGGGAAGTAATGAATTCTGTTATCAGGCCATCTTTTCTGCCTCCTTCTGTCCCTTCAAGTGTTGTGATTGACGGGAAAAATGTAGAGGGTGAGCTAAAAGTTCAAGATGCGTTTACTTCATATTTTGCTAATATTTAGGTCTTATCTTTATCTGATCTCTATCTGATTTTAGGTCTTATCTAGGACCACCTTGTCCTAAATCAATGATATTGGAACCTGTCTCTGAAGCTGAAATAGCCAGAATTGTCAATTGTTTGAGGGGTTCTTCATCCTCTGGCCCACATCGTATTCCGACTAAGGTTGTCAGATTCATTCTTCCTGTTATTGTGTGTGCCCTCATGAGACTTGTCAATCTTTCTTTTGAAAATGGTGTCTTCCCAAGTGTTCTAAAGCGTGCTCGTGTTATCATCCTTTTTAAAGGTGGATCAAGGAACGATCCTGTAAATTATCGTCCCATATCTCTTTTATAGTAAAATTTTTGAAAAAAGCTATGCTTTCTCGACTTCTTGATTTTCTTAATTCTAAACACTTTTTTCATGATTTTCAGTTTGGTTTTAGGGCGAAAGATTCAACTGAGCATGCATGTGCAACTCTCTTGAATTATTCATGTTTATTCATGGTTTCTATCATATTTATCTGGTCGAGTCATCTCGGTTCATCCATACTTTTCTATTCCTTCTGGAATAGAGTTTGGCGTTCCACAAGGATCTGTCATTGGGTCGATACTCTTTTTAATCTACGTCAATGACCTTATTTATGCGGTTAAAAATTTAAAACCTACCATTTGCTGTCGTCTTTGTCAACCAGTATCCGTCAATAGCTGTGACAAGAGTTTGTCCTTACCGGATGCACATATTGCTTTTGCTGATGACAGTACTCCTGGCACAACTGGTAGAACTGAGTCTGATCTTCTTTCAAGGATGATAGCCCTTTTTGAAAGAGTTATTCAGTGGTTTGATGTAAATTATCTTGCCTTAAATGTCGAAAAGTCATGTTTTCTCATTTTCTCCAGAGTCTCAAAGGCTTGCCCTGATTTAAATGAAATAAATGTATCAAGAAGTTCTCTAAGTAGACCTAAGGATCGTTACTTTCGATTCCTAGGCATCTTGCTTGACGAAAATCTTTCGTTCAAGCATCATATTGACCTGATTAAAATGAAAGTCTCCAGGAGCCTCGGAATCCTTATAAAACTCAAATATATATTTGAAATCTCTCTATTTTCTTTCTTGTTCTTCTTTCGTTCTTTTACAGTTGCACAGCCATCTTCCTGTTGTCCTATGTAATAATATATCTTTTGTTTCTGATCAATCGACTTATCATCTCTGCACTTCCAACAATTTACTGGTTCTTCACGCACCGTCAGTGAGGTCTGACTTAAACCCTCTGACAGCTTGCAAGAGGATCTGGAACACGCTCCCAGAGTTCGTACGAAGCTGCCACTCGCTTGGAATATTCAAAAATTATGTTAGAGATTTTCTAGTTAGTAAATAATTTTGTTTGTTTGTATTTTGTTCTTTTTTGTTTTTTTGTCACTTTATTTTTTATTCCGGTTTCCCTTGGAGTTGATGTCTCTGGATTGAGTTGGATATTTAATTGAGTTGGTGAAATCATCTGCTACTCCCTGCCTAGCTTGTCATTTTTTGGAGATTATTAAGATGGGCGACTCAATTTTGTTTTTTGGTTTTTGTTTATATTTTTTTGTTGTTGGTATTTTTTTTTCTCCCCTGTTCTTTCCCGACCATGGAGCCTTATGGGGGAGATTGTCTTGAAGCAATTTTTTGTTTATGGGTTTTAATGTTAAATAAAAAACTCAGAACTCAGACTCTTATAAAGGGCACTAGTAATTCTGATTACCAATTCAATGAGTCCCTTCCACAGTATATACGACCACCCTTTCTATAAAAACTTCAGATGGCCCCAGGGCATAACTTAGAACTCTTTCCCTGAGAGCTGTGGAGCTGGGGTGTCTTCCTTAAGACGTAAATTCCGGACCTTTCAACTACAATGAGCATAATTGCTATCTCAAAATTTTGATTAGATGTCTTTGCGGAAGTTTAAGTGTGTGTGTGTGTGGGGGGGGGGTTGTTTCTTTAAAGTCACTTTTGACTCTTAAAAAGGACACTATAACTTCCAATTTCTAACCAAATGTACCACATATAAAGTTTATGCGACTCCCCATTCCATAAAACCTTTTATGCCCCTGGGGCATGACTTACAACCCTTTCCCCTGGCACGGGGGGGGATGTTTTGTCAAACCTAGAGGCATTTTTATGTGTTCTTTGGACTATTTTGAGCAGAATTGCTGTTTCACAATTTCAATCGGATTCGTTTGGTCAGAATAGGGGTAGTAAGGGGGGGGTAGGTACCCTCGACTACTTTTGACTCTTAAAAGAAAACTAAAACTTCCAGTTTTCAACCAAGGGAGCCTCCTCTAATGTTTATACAACTATCCCTTCCATAAAAACCTTAGATACCCCCGGTACATAGCTTGAAACCCTTATCTCCAGGCTGTGGGGGTTTGTTTCAACCCCAAAAGCCTTGTTATACGATATTTGGACTATTTCAAATAGAATGACTATCTAAAGTTTCCTATTAGATGCATTTTGGAACAATACGACGTGTCCGTGGGGGGAGGGGGAGTGCTACTCTCCGATAACTTTGACTCTTAAAATGAGTACTAGAGCTTCTGATTGCCCATCCAATGAGCCCCCTCCGAAGATTATACAATCATACTTTCTATAAGAAACCTTACATACCCTCAAGGCGTAACTTAAAACCCTTGCACTGGGGTATTTTGGGGGTTGTCATCCTCAACAACATAATGTCCCATCCTATCAGCTACCTTGAACAAAATGGCCAAATTCTAATTTGAGATGTTAAGGGAAATGATGAGCATGGAGGGGGGGCTGGTTGTTCTCAAGTCACTTTTAATCTTAATAAGAGCACACAAGCTTCTAATTTCAAATAAAATGAGCTTCATCTGAAGTTCATACAACCCCCCACTCCATAGAAACCTTATTTGCCCTCATTACATAGCTGAAGATCCTCCCCAGGGCGCTGGTCTTTTTGTCAATCATAGAGGCATCATTATATATGTTCTTTGGACAATTTTGAACGAAACCTCTATATCATAATTTCAATCATATGAATATGGTGGATAGAGAAGTTTTCGGGAAGAAGGGGGCTTAATACCCTCCATCCCCTTTCACTCTTAACAGGAATGCTCACTGCTCTGTTGGTTTGTATTAACCCCAAAAGCCTTGTTATATCATATTTGGACTATTTTTATAGGAAGACTGTCTCAAAATTTCTATTGGATGTATCTCGGTAAAAAATGACATGCAGGAAGGAGGGATAGCTGCCCTCTAATCACTTTGACTCTTTAAAAGACTTGCGTGGGCATGACTTAAAACCCTAGCCCCAGGGCACTGAGGGGTTGTGTCAAACCTAGAGGCATTGTGATATGTTATTTGGACTATTTTGAGCAAAATCGCTATCCCATAATTTGAATAAGATTCCTTTGATGAAAAGAAGGGTAGTCAGGGGGGCTAGCTCTCCTCCATCACTTTTAATTCTTAAAAAGGAACTAGAACTTTTAGTTTTCAACCAAGTGAGCCTCCTCTAAGTCTTATACAACCATCCCTTCCATAAAAACCTTAAACACCTCTGGGGCATTACTTACAACCCATGCCCCCAGGCTCCATAAGTTTTTTTTCAACCCCAAACGCCTTTTTGTAGGATGTTTGGACTATTTTAAGCAAAACAGTTAACGGGCAATACAACGTGTGTGTGTGTGCGTGTGGGGAGGCTAACCTTCGATCACTTAAACTCTTAAAAAGGGCACTGAAGCTTCTGATTACAATTCCAATGAGCTCCCTCCGAAGTTTATATGACCAAGTTTTCTATAAAAGAGTATATCCCCTCAGGGAATAACTCACAACTCTTGCCCTGGGTTGAGGGTTGTCATCCCCAAAGACATAATTTTCAAACCTTTCAACTAGGTTAAACGAGATATTTCAATTTTTATTGGAGATGTTAGGGAAAATAATGACCATGGAGGGGGGGGGGGCTGGTCACTGTCAAATCACTTTGACTCAAATCACTCAAAAGGGCACAACAACTCGAGAGTTTGGAGTGTAGGGGTTGTCATCATCAAAGAAATAATTTCTGGACCTTTCAATTATGTTGAAAAAAATTTCTATGTCAAAATTTTGATCGAAAGAGTTTGAGGAAAAAATTGGCGATGGGGGAACATTTGCTCTCCGATCATTTTTGACTGATGCTAAAAAGCGGTGTGATCTTGAATAAAATTAAATAAAAAAAACAAATTTTTTGAAATGAAAGTAAGGAGCGACATTAAAACTTAAAACGAACAGAAATTACTCCTTATATGAAAGGGGTTTTTCCTCCTCGACGCCCCGCTCTTTACGCTAAAGTTTTTTATTGTTTTAAAAAGTAGAGTTGCGAGAAAGAATCAAACTTTAGCGCAAGGAGCGGGGCGTCGAGGAGGAAAAACCCCTTTCATATAAGGAGTAATTTCTGTTCGTTTTAAGTTTTGATGTCGCTCCTTACTTTCATTTCAAAAAACTTGTTTGTTTTTTTTAATTTCTGAAAGTTTTTGAATTAATGCATGTCTGATTTTGGCTCTGCGTACATAAATTATTAAAATGAAATTTGCATATTAATTCTTTTTTTGGCTAAATGGCTCTCTCTTAGTTTTGATCAGACGATTTTGAGAAATAAGGGGTGGGGAAGGAGGCCTAGTTGTCCTCCAATTTTTCGGTTCTTAAAAAGGCAACTAGATCTTTTAATTTTTAACGAACGTTTTTATTAGTAAAAAAATACGCAACTTAAGAATTAACTTACGTAACAAACTTTTATATTCTTATATTTTTGATTATATATATGAGGGGGTTGGTCCCCTCGTTAATACCTCGCTCTTCACACTAAATCTTGTTTTGTCCCAATTCTTTAAGAATGACCCCTGAATCAGAAAGGCCGTAGAATAAATAGTTGAAATTACTTAAAAAAATTTTAGCATAAAGAGTGAAGTATTTATCTCCTCCTAAATACTTCGCTCTTTACGCTAAATTATTTTTAGAACCCCTCATATGCGTAATAATCTCTGTTCGTTTTAAGTTTTGATGCTTCTCGATACTTTCAATTGAAAAAACTTTTTCATGTTTATATTTTCATTGTTTGTTTTTTTATAGTAATGCTAGAAAGTCCTGCGCCCTTTTGATTGAATTTCTCTTCCCCCATGAAATATTCCTCCAAGAAAAGATCCCCCCATATAGCCCCCTCCCCTGAACCCCACACCCAAACCAAAAAAATCCCCCTGATAACGTTGGTACACTTCCCAGTAACCATTACTGTATATAAACATTGGCCAAAGTTTGTAACTTGCAGCCCCTCTCCCAGGGACTGTGGGGGGTACGTCATCCCCAAAGACATAGTTATTATGGTTTTAGACTATGCGGAACAAAATGGCTATCTCAAAATTTTGATCCGTTGACTTTCGTAAAAAGATGAGCGTGGGAGGGGGCCTAGGTGCCCTCCAATTTTTTTTGGTCACTTAAAAAGGGCACTAGAACTTTTCATTTCCGTTAGAATGAGCCCTCTTGCGACAGTCTAGGACCACTTGGTCGATACGATGACCCCTGGGGAAAAAAAAAAACAAAAAAAAAACAAAAAAACAAATAAACACGCACCCGTGATTTGTCTTCTGGCAAAAAATACGAAATTCCACATTTTTGTAGATTGGACCTTGAAATTTTTTCTATAGGGTTCTCTGATACGCTGAATCCGATGGTGCGATTTTCGTTAAGATCCTATGACTTTTAGGGGGTGTTAACCCCTATTTTCTAAAATAAGGCAAATTTTCTCAGGCTCGTAACTTCTGATGACAAAGACTAAATTTGATGAAACTTATACATTTAAAATCAGCATAAAAATCTGATTCTTTTGATATATCTTTTAGCATTGAAATTCCGTTTTTTAGAGTTTCGTTTACTATTGAGCCGGGTCGCTCCTTACTACAGTTCGTTACCACGAACTGTTTGATGACATCTACTTCAGCATGTCAAGAACCCTGTCAACAGTTGCGCGCAAATTAAGTATAACTTAAATGAGGTTTGAGTACGAATCTGGAGATATTTTGGGAGATGGGGGCCGCTTGGGGCCAATGGGGGCTGCTGTACGCGTCCCTACTTCTGATTCATACTTTAAAGTACTTTCAGTTTTTGATCCTCCCCTTTCTACCCTACAAAATGCTGTTTACCACCCCATGGACCTCCGTTGTCCC
The DNA here is from genome assembly GCF_032884065.1 of Artemia franciscana. Classification (NCBI taxonomy): domain Eukaryota; kingdom Metazoa; phylum Arthropoda; class Branchiopoda; order Anostraca; family Artemiidae; genus Artemia; species Artemia franciscana. The sequence continues at coordinate 23,394,167 of NC_088880.1, read as the reverse complement.
GTTATTCGCAATAAGGGGGAAATGCTTTGATGGTAAATGCTGAATAAATATTTTTATCTGCAAATAAACAAGAATTGTTAAAGAAAAAGAGAGAGTGAGAAAATTTCGACTAGGCAAGTCTTAAGCAACCAACTGCTAAGGCATAAGTGCGTAGTAAACGACATTTAGACAAAAAAAAAATAAATATAGTTTTGCACATGCAGAAAGGCGAGCATTACAGACGATTATTGCACATGGAACCAAAATAGATTTATACAAGATCGCACGTGTCTGCTTTATTTGCTTTTATCATGCTCTTCCTAGAATCTATAATAGGATGAGTTTCTTAGAAATTTAGAGAGATAAATTAAAAACAACTAATTCTTATGTCGGATTTAGGGTGTAATTTGGCCCGATAAGAGTAACATGTAACTATGGTAATGGCATTGAGAATTTAAAAGGTTATTACTCGGTCAATGTTCTGTTTCTGAATGGGTATACAATGTAAAGTGCAAAGTAAAAGGCATATCTTAAGTTTTCTATAGAATAATTAGTTGAAGATTTGAAAGGTTTATTTAGTCGAGGTTCATCCATTGGTAAAATTTGCAGATATATGCGGGAGTATGAGTATATTTCAGGAACAGCCTAGAGTATTAAGTTGAAATTTTCAGGGTCTTTTTGAGGGGAATGTTAAACTAACCAAAAGGCGCTTTGTGCTGGTTATCAGTTTGGCTTACATTTTCCAGAGATAGTTAGAAAACACTATAGCTGTTGTTTACTATTTACTAGCTTCCAGCTAAAATAAAGCCAAAGGCTTTTTCATGTGTTAAAAAGATGGCTCTAATTTTATGATGCCTGGGTCAAGATTGAATCCGGCAGAACATCTGCGAGCAGTTTTCCCTGACTTGGATAGGTGAGAAGAATGAAAGTTATGAACATAGGTGGCGCAATATCGCCGCCTAAGTAAAGATAGATAAGTATTCAGTATGTTTTCCCCCCGAATATGACGTATGGAGGGATTTGTCATAACAACTTTGGAGGGGGTTTATTTAATTTGAAATTTAAAGCTCTAGTGTAGTTTTAAAGAGTCAAAAGAGATTGGAGGTTTTCCAACCTTCTCCCATAGTCCATTTGGCTGCCCTTTCTTCTATGACATCTGATCAAATTTTTTAGATTGTCACTTTGTTTGAAATAGTTGAAATGACTATGTCGTTGAGGATAAAATGAACCACCACAGCCCTTAGGCAAAGGCTCTAAGCTACGGAAGCTACCCCTTATTTATCAATAGATTTTACTACAAAACACAGGACGGATGTTTGATCCTTTATCTTCAAAAAGGATAACGATATTAAGGTGAGACTTTCAGGAAATGTTAGTGGGATACTGTTGAAATAAATTAAATACACTAATTGCATGCAGGCTACCAAAAGGGCGTATCTCACGAGCCCCTTAGGGTATTACGTTGAAACTTTTAGGGAAAACTGAAGGGAATGTAAAACTAAATCAAAAGATGCTGTTTGTATCCAAGGTTGTCAAAAGGGTGTACCTGCAATATCTCAGGATTGGCTGAACATGTTAAGTTGAGACTTTCTGGGTATGTTGAGAGGAAGTTGAGGAAAATTAAATGATTCAAATGACATCATATAAAACCAGATGGTCATAAGTGCGTATTTAAAACATAGCAGGAATGATTATAAGAGTAATGAGTAAAAAATTTCAGGACATTATGGGGAAGTTCCAGCTAAATCAAAAGACACAATGTACATTGTTCATTGTTCAATGTTCATTGTTATGAAGATGCCAAGCTGGGTGATGGTTGGCGCATGATGGATCATAGTTCGTATGTTTTTTTTTTAATTTGTCTGACTCTAGGTTGGGTGACATCTTTTCCTTGGGTGAGCGACTATTTCATCTTCAAAATAACTCAATTGATGTTCTTAGTTTGATAAATAATTCAGTAGGTCAGTCTAACAAATCACCATCAAATCCCCATTTTTCAGTTAGTAGTAAATACGTATCGGATTTAGATCGAGTATCCAAACGAGATGGTAGATTATTTATACTTCAGCTTAGTGTTCAGGGTCTTTGCTCTTTGTTTGGTGAGTTGAAAAAAATAGTGCGTAGTGGCCACCCTGACTTCACTGGTCTTTGTGAGACTTTCCTTGATTCAAAAAATGAATCTCTATTGCATCTCCCTGGGTACAAGATGGAATATTTGAATCGAAGTGGGATGGCTAAAGGTGGCCTTGCTGTTTATGTTTTGGAATATCTTCCGTACTCTGTTAGACATGACCTGTCAAGAAATGAAGAAGGAATTTTTGAATCCATATTTATTGAGATTAAAACCCAAGCTAAAACTTGATTGTTGGTAATATATACCGGTCTCCTACTGGGTCTGTTCCCTCTTTCCTTCAGATTCTTGATGAGGTCTTGGAAATAATCCAACTTCATTTGTGTGAACTTGTAATTATGGGCGACTTCAATCTTAATTTGTGTGACCGGAGGTCATCCTCGTCCTTGGATTTTCTTTCCACAATGCTCGCTTGTGGAACACTACCTTCTGCATTCATTCCAACTCGTATAACTAACAATATCGCTTCTTTGCTTGATAATATTTTTTTCATCTTTGACCTTGGTGCGAAATTCTATATTGATGAGTGATATCTCAGACCATTTTCCTGTTTTTTCCATGTATGATTTTTCCGATTCGTTGCCAAGGAGGAGCCAAGAAGCTGGTTTTTCCTCTTTAAAATTTAATGATCAGGGCTTGCATATTGTTAGGTCACGGTTGGCAGGTCGTTCGTGGAAGCATTTCTGAAAATGGACCTGACATAGATTCTTTTTTTTAATTCGTTTTACGATTCTTCGAAAGAAGTTATCTTTGATACATGTAATGCACCCCAGTCGAATCCAGCATCGAAAAGAACAGCCCCTTTGAATTCTTGGATAACCCCTGGACTCCTTAAAAGTTAGAGGAAGAAAAATTATCTTTGGAAGGCTTATAGGTGCTCTAAGCCATTTTCGTATTTTTCTCGGATTCAACTTTTCAAAGCTTATAGAAGGGTTTACACTTCGCTTTACCGAAGGGCTAAATCGTTATTTTATCATAGAAAATTCTCTGCGTGCGGTAAAAACATTAAGAAGACATGGGAAGTAATGAATTCTGTTATCAGGCCATCTTTTCTGCCTCCTTCTGTCCCTTCAAGTGTTGTGATTGACGGGAAAAATGTAGAGGGTGAGCTAAAAGTTCAAGATGCGTTTACTTCCTATTTTGCTAATATTTAGGTCTTATCTTTATCTGATCTCTATCTGATTTTAGGTCTTATCTAGGACCACCTTCTTGATTTTCTTAATTCTAAACACTTTTTTCATGATTTTCAGTTTGGTTTTAGGGCGAAAGATTCAACTGAGCATGCATGTGCAACTCTCTTGAATTATTCATGTTTATTCATGGTTTCTATCATATTTATCTGGTCGAGTCATCTCGGTTCATCCATACTTTTCTATTCCTTCTGGAATAGAGTCTGGCGTTCCACAAGGATCTGTCATTGGGCCGATACTCTTTTTAATCTACGTCAATGACCTTATTTATGCGGTTAAAAATTTAAAACCTACCATTTGCTGTCGTCTTTGTCGACCAGTATCTGTCAATAGCTGTGACAAGAGTTTGTCCTTACCGGATGCACATATTGCTTTTGCTGATGACAGTACTCCTGGCACAACTGGTAGATCTGAGTCTGATCTTTGTTCAAGGATGATAGCCCTTTTTGAAAGAGTTATTCAGTGGTTTGATGTAAATTATCTTGCCTTAAATGTCGAAAAGTCATGTTTTCTCATTTTCTCCAGAGTCTCAAAGGCTTGCCCTGATTTAAATGGAATAAATGTATCAAGAAGTTCTCTAAGTAGACCTAAGGATCGTTACTTTCGATTCCTAGGCATCTTGCTTGACCAAAATCTTTCGTTCAAGCATCATATTGACCTGATTAAAATGAAAGTCTCCAGGAGCCTCGGAATCCTTATAAAACTCAAATATATATTTCCAGGTTCGATTCTTAGACTCTTGTTCTGCAGCCAAGTTCAGTCTTATGTTTCATATTGTTCTGTTATTTGGATGTCAACTTTTCCCTCGTCTCTGAAGCCACTTTCAAAACTCTATGATAAAGCAAGGACTCTTATTCAGGAACCTAACCGATTTTCACGTAAACCCTTGCTTGATTTGAAATCTCTCTATTTTCTTTCTTGTTCTTCTTTCGTTCTTTTACAGTTGCACAGCCATCTTCCTGCTGTCCTATGTAATAATATATCTTTTGTTTCTGATCAATCGACTTATCATCTCTGCACTTCCAACAATTTACTGGTTCTTCACGCACCGTCAGTGAGGTCTGACTTAAACCCTCTGACAGCTTGCAAGAGGATCTGGAACACGCTCCCAGAGTTCGTACGAAGCTGCCACTCGCTTGGAATGTTCAAAAATTATGTTAGAGATTTTCTAGTTTGTAAATAATTTTGTTTGTTTGTATTTTGTTTTTTTTTGTTTTTTTGTCACTTTATTTTTTATTCCGGTTTCCCTTGGAGTTGATGTCTCTGGATTGAGTTGGATATTTAATTGAGTTGGTGAAATCATCTGCTACTCCCTGCCTAGCTTGTCATTTTTTGGAGATTATTAAGATGGGCGACTCAATTTTGTTTTTTGGTTTTTGTTTATATTTTTTTGTTGTTGGTATTTTTTTTCTCCTTTGTTCTTTCCCGGCCATGGAGCCTTATGGGGGAGATTGTCTTGAAGCAATTTTTTGTTTATGGGTTTTAATGTTAAATAAAAAACTCAGAACTCAGACTCTTATAAAAGGCACTAGTAATTCTGATTACCAATTCAATGAGTCCCTTCCACAGTATATACGACCACCCTTTCTATAAAAACTTCAGATGGCCCCAGGGCATAACTTAGAACTCTTTCCCTGAGAGCTGTGGAGCTGGGGTGTCTTCCTTAAGACGTAAATTCCGGACCTTTCAACTACAATGAGCATAATTGCTATCTCAAAATTTTGATTAGATGTCTTTGCGGAAGTTTAAGTGTGTGTGTGTGTGGGGGGGGGGGTTGTTTCTTTAAAGTCACTTTTGACTCTTAAAAAGGACACTATAACTTCCAATTTCTAACCAAATGTACCCCATATAAAGTTTATGCGACTCCCCATTCCATAAAACCTTTTATGCCCCTGGGGCATGACTTACAACCCTTCCCCCTGGCACTGGGGGGGGATGTTTTGTCAAACCTAGAGGCATTTTTATGTGTTCTGTGGACTATTTTGAGCAGAATTGCTGTTTCACAATTTCAATCGGATTCGTTTGGTTAGAAGAGGGGTAGTAAGGGGGGGGGTTAGGTACCCTCGACTACTTTTGACTCTTAAAAGGAAACTAAAACTTCCAGTTTTCAACCAAGGGAGCCTCCTCTAATGTTTATACAACTATTCCTTCCATAAAAACCTTAGATACCCCCGGTGCATAGCTTGAAACCCTTATCTCCAGGCTGTGGGGTTTGTTTCAACCCCAAAAGCCTTGTTATATGATATTTGGACTATTTCAAATAGAATGACTATCTAAAGTTTCCTATTAGATGCATTTTGGAACAATACGACGTATCCGTGGGGGGAGGGGGAGTGCTACTCTCCGATAACTTTGACTTTTAAAATGAGCACTAGAGCTTCTGATTGCCCATCCAATGAGCCCCCTCCGAAGATTATACAATCATACTTTCTATAAGAAACCTTACATACCCTCAAGGCGTAACTTAAAACCCTTGCACTGGGGTATTTTGGGGGTTGTCATCCTCAACAACATAATTTCCCGTCCTATCAGCTACCTTGAAGAAAATGGCTAAATTCTAATTTGAGATGTTAAGGGAAATGATGAGCATGGAGGGGGGGGGGGCTGGTTGTTCTCAAATCACTTTAATTTTAATAAGAGCACACAAGCTTCTAATTTCAAATAAAATGAGCTTCATCTGAAGTTCATACAACCCCCCACTCCATAGAAACCTTATTTGCCCTCATTACATAGCTGAAGACCCTCCCCAGGGCGCTGGTCTTTTTTGTCAATCTTAGAGGCATCATTATATATGTTCTTTGGACAATTTTGAACGAAACCTCTATATCATAATTTCAATCATATGAATATGGTGGATAGAGAAGTTTTCGGGAAGAAGGGGGCTTAATACCCTCCATCCCCTTTCACTCTTAACAGGAATGCTCACTGCTCTGTTGGTTTGTATTAACCCCAAAAGCCTTGTTATATCAAATTTGGACTATTTTTATAGGAAGACTGTCTCAAAATTTCTATTGGATGTATCTCGGTAAAAAATGACATGCAGGAAGGGGGAGGGATAGCTGCCCTCTAATCACTTTGACTCTTTAAAAGACTTGCGTGGGCATGACTTAAAACCCCAGCCCCAGGGCACTGAGGGGTTGTGTCAAACCTAGAGGCATTGTGATATGTTATTTGGACTATTTTGAGCAAAATCGCTATCCCATAATTTGAATAAGATTCCTTTGATGAAAAGAAGGGTAGTCAGGGGGGCTAGCTCTCCTCCATCACTTTTAATTCTTAAAAAGGAACTAGAACTTTTAGTTTTCAACCAAGTGAGCCTCCTCTAAGTCTTATACAACCATCCCTTCCATTAAAACCTTAAACACCTCTGGGACATTACTTACAACCCATGCCCTCAGGCTCCATAAGTTTTTTTTCAACCCCAAACGCCTTTTTGTAGGATGTTTGGACTATTTTAAGCTAAACAGTTAACTAGAAATTTCTGTTAGATGCATTTCGGGGCAATACAACGTGTGTGTGTGTGCGTGTGGGGAGGCTAACCTTCGATCACTAAAACTCTTAAAAAGGGCACTGAAGCTTCTGATACAAATCCAATGAGCTCCCTCCGAAGTTTATATGACCAAGTTTTCTATAAAAGAGTATATCCCATCAGGGAATAACTCACAACTCTTGCCCTGGGTTGACGGTTGTCATCCCCAAAGACATAATTTCCAAACCTTTCAACTAGGTTAAACGAGATATTTCAATTTTTATTGGAGATGTTAGGGAAAATAATGACCATGGAGGGGGGGGGGGCTGGTCACTGTCAAATCACTTTGACTCAAATCACTCAAAAGGGCACAACAACTCGAGAGTTTGGAGTGTAGGGGTTGTCATCATCAAAGACATAATTTCTGGACCTTTCAATTATGTTGAAAAAAATTTCTATGTCAAAATTTTGATCGAAAGAGTTTGAGGAAAAAATTGGCGATGGGGGAACATTTGCTCTCCGATCATTTTTGACTGATGCTAAAAAGTGGTGTGATCTTGAATAAAATGACATCTACTTCAGCATATCAAGAACCCTATCAACAGTTGCGCGCAAATTAAGTATAACTTAAATGAGGTTTGAGTACGAATCTGGAGATATTTTGGGAGATGGGGGCCGCTTGGGGCCAATGGGGGCTGCTGTACGCGTCCCTACTTCTGATTCATACTTTAAAGTACTTTCAGTTTTTGATCCTCCCCTTTCTACCCTACAAAATGCTGTTTACCACCCCATGGACCTCCATTGTCCCGTTATTTGCAATAAGGGGCGAAATGCTTTGATGGTAAATGCTGAATAAATATTTTTATCTGCAAATAAACACGAATTGTTAAAGAAAAAGAGAGAGTGAGAAAATTTCGACTAGGCAAGTCTTAAGCAATCAACTGCTAAGGCATAAGTGCGTAGTAAATGACATTTAGACAAAAAAAAATAAATATAGTTTTGTACATGCAGAAAGGCGAGCATTACAGACGATTATTGCACATGGAACCAAAATAGATTTACACAAGATCGCACGTGTCTGCTTTGTTTGCTTTTATCATGCTCTTCCTAGAATCTATAATAGGATGAGTTTCTTAGAAATTTAGAGAGATAAATTAAAAACAACTAATTCTTATGTCGGATTTAGGGTGTAATTTGGCCCGATAAGAGTAACATGGAACTATGGTAATGGCATTGAGAATTTAAAAGGTTTTTATTCGGTCAACGTTCTGTTTCTGAATGGGTATACAATGTAAAGTGCAAAGTAAAAGGCATATCTTAAGTTTTCGATAAAATAATTAGTTGAAGATTTGAAAGGTTTATTTAGTCGAGGTTCATCCATTGGTAAAATTTGCAGATATATGCGGGAGTATGAGTATATTTCAGGAACAGCCTAGAGTATTAAGTTGAAATTTTCAGGGTCTTTTTGAGGAGAATGTTAAACTAACCAAAAGGCGCTTTGTGCTGGTTATCAGTTTGGCTTACATTTTCCAGAGATAGTTAGAAAACACTATAGCTGTTGTTTACTATTTACTAGCTTCCAGCTAAAATAAAGCCAAAGGCTTTTTCGTGTGTTAAAAAGACGGCTCTAATTTTATGATTAAATAAAAAAAAACAAGTTTTTTTAACGGAAAGTAAGGAGCGACATTAAAACTTAAAACGCACAGAAATTACTTCGTATATGAAATTACTTCGTATATACTTTCAGTTAAAAAAACTTGTTTTTTTTTATTTAATTTCTGAACGTTTTTGAATCAATGCATGTTTTGATTTTGGCTCTCCGCAGAGGAATAATCAAAACAAAATTTGTATATTTTTTTTTTTTGGCTCAATGGCTTTCTCATAATTTTGATCGAATGATTTTGAGAAAAAAGAGCGGGGGACGAAGCCTAGTTGCCCCCCGATTTTGGGTTAATTAAAAAGGCAACTAGAACTTTTAATTTTTTACGAATCTTTTTATTGGTAAAAAATTTACGTAACTTATAAATTAGCTTACGCAAAGAACTTATGTATTCTCATGTTTTTATTACATATATGAGGGGATTCGACCCATTGTCAGTACCTCGCTCTTTACACTAAAGCTTAAATTTTATCCCAATTCATTAAGAATGACCCCCTGAATCACAAAAGCCTTAGAATAAGTAGTTGAAATTACTGAAAATACTTTAGCGTAAAGAGCAAGGTATTAGAAGGAGGTGAGCCCCTCATATGGGTAATAATTTCTGTTTGTTTTAAGTTTTATTGCTGTTCCTTACTTCCAGCTGAAAAAGCTTTTTCACTTTTATTTTTTAATTGTTTTTTTTTTAAATAATGCTAGTAAATCCTGCTCTCCATTCATGGAAATTTTCTTCTCCCATTACAAATTCTCGAAGGAAAGTTCCCCCAGCATATCCCCCTCTTCTCAACCCCTCCCCCAAACCAAAAAAATCCTCCTGAAAACGCCTATATACTTCCCAATAACCATTACTATATGTAAGCACTGGTCAAAGTTTGTAACTTGTTGCCCCTCCCACGGGGACTGTGGGGGAGTAAGTCGTCCCCAAAGACATAGTTATAAGGTTTTTCGACTACGCTCAATAAAATGGCTATCTCAGAATTTTGATCCGTTGACTTTGGGAAAATAATTAGCGTGGGAGGGGGCCTAGGCGCCCTCCAATTTTTTTGGTCGCTTAAAAAGGGCACTAGAACTTTTCATTTCCGTTAGAATGAGCCCTCTTGCAACATTCTAGGACAACTGGGTCGATACGATCACCCCTGGGAAAAAAAAAAAAACAAAAAAAAAACAAATAAACACGCATCCGTGATCTGCCTTTTGGCAAAAAATGCAAAATTCCACATTTTTGTAGATAGGAGCTCGAAACTTCTACAATAGGGTTCTCTGATACGCTGAATCTGATGGTGTGATTTTCGTTAAGATTCTATGACTTTTAGGGGGCGTTTCACCCTATTTTCTAAAATAACGCAAATTTTCTCAGGCTCGTAACTTTTGATGGGTAAGACTAAACTTGATGAAACTTTAATATTTAAAACCAGCATTAAAATGCGATTCTTTTGATGTAGCTATTGGTATCAAAATTCCATTTTTTAGAGTTTTGGTTACCATTGAGCCGGGTCGCTCCTTACTACAGTTCGTTACCACGAACTGTTTGATGCCTGGGTCAAGGTTGAATCCGGCAGAACATCTGCGAGCAGTTTTCCCTGACTTGGATAGGTGAGAAGAATGAAAGTTATGAACATAGGTGGCGCAATATCGCCGCCTAAGTAAAGATAGATAAGTATTCAGTATGTTTTCCCCCCGAATATGACGTATGGAGGGATTTGTCATAACAACTTTGGAGGGGGTTTATTTAATTTGAAATCTAAAGCTCTAGTGTAGTTTTAAAGAGTCAAAAGAGATTGGAGGTTATCCAACCTTCTCCCATAGTCCATTTGGCTGCCCTTTCTTCTATGACATCTGATCAAATTTTTTAGATTGTCACTTTGTTTGAAATAGTTGAAATGACTATGTCGTTGAGGATAAAATGAACCACCACAGCCCTTAGGCAAAGGCTCTAAGCTACGGAAGCTACCCCTTATTTATCAATAGATTTTACTACAAAACACAGGACGGATGTTTAATCCTTTATCTTCAAAAGGATAACGATATTAAGGTGAGACTTTCAGGAAATGTTAGTGGGATACTGTTGAAATAAATTAAATACACTAATTGCATGCAGGTTACCAAAAGGGCGTATCTCACGAGCCCCTTAGGGTATTACGTTGAAACTTTTAGGGAAAACTGAAGGGAATGTAAAACTAAATCAAAAGATGCTGTTTGTATCCAAGGTTGTCAAAAGGGTGTACCTGCAATATCTCAGGATTGGCTGAACATGTTAAGTTGAGACTTTCTGGGTATGTTGAGAGGAAGTTGAGGAAAATTAAATGATTCAAATGACATCATATAAAACCAGACGGTCATAAGTGCGTATTTAAAACATAACAGGAATGATTATAAGAGCATTGAGTAAAAAATTTCGGGACATGATGGGGAAGTTCCAGCTAAATCAAAAGACACAATGTACATTAAATGAAAAGTTGACTCCAAACCTTTAAAAAGGCAATTGGCAATGTAATAACTCATAGATGCCTAACAATCGGAATAATTTCTGACCGCTAAAATTTTTTTTAGCGCTATTTGATTTTCATTTGAATAAAACCCATTTCTATTTTGTTTAGGTTCATTTATCTCCACAATACATCTTACAGTTCCATATAACACGATTATAGGAATGCTACCATCTTAGTTTTATTCTATTACACCTTTTATTCTATTCCATGTTTTATGCTATTAGTATAAAAAAACAATATTGGATGGTTTTCCAACGTCTTTATTGAAATTTAATTTCGCCAAACACACGAAAAACGTCATTTGACTTAAATCTCATTCGCAATGGAGTTTTACAAATACCAGGGTCATTTTATGCTTTTTTGAACCAAATAGAATTTTTCCATAGTGTCTTTCAGCCGATCAGATAACTCCATGAAAAATCTAATTGGCTCAAATGAGCGCTAGCTATCCCTATTTTTGGTAAATATCTCATTATGAATGAGCCCTAACGGCATCTATAATTGTTAACCATGATGTTCTTAATTAAGATAGATTCTTCATGACATGTTTATCCTACAGAACAACATCTTAGAGCAGCAGTTCCAAAAAGTCGACTGGGCTCCGACTCGTCTAACAGAATTTGTGATATTGGCCCCCACCTTTAATGTCTTAGAGAAAATAGGTAGTAAATTTTTACCCTACAACTAGAAGAGCTTTTCCATATGCAAGGTTTATCTCAACTACTTTTTTGTGCGTCATATATGGTAGATCGACGTGCATAAAGACATCTTGTTCTGCAAGCCAATGAGTCCTGGAACCACCCAAGTATATTTCAATACAATTGGCTCTCAAACAAAAGAAAAAGCCTTACAGCGGAAGAACTGTGTCATTATATGCACTGACGCTATATTGTGTTGAAGATTAGTTGACGCTATATTGTTGACACAATATGACGCTATATTGTGTCGTTATAATTATATGCACTGACGCTACGCGGTCTATTTGCAGGAAAAGTAGCAGTGTGGTTACGAGAGTTCTTGAACAAAGTCCGAGCGGTTTGTGTACGTACTGTAGCTTTCACAGAGAAACATTGGTTTCTAAACCATTGTCGATGATTTCGAACAGTACTTGATACAGATTCAAAATTGCAAATTAGATTAAAATAAAACCCTTGCAAGCCCGCATTCTAAAACTGCGTTAAGAAATGGTTAGCCGTGATCCATCTTTTTTTCTAGAATCAGATGTTCACTGATTGTCGTGGGGAAAAGTACTATCACAATTAGTGGAATTGCATAATGAAGTTACAATTTACTTGAAAGGAAAACTTGATTATAGTTAACATCTACTGAACGACGAATTCATTCTCGAGCTTAATTATTTGCGGGATATTTTTTCCAGGTTAAACAAACTCAGTTGTATATGGAAGTTTCTAACTTTTTGCAGTTCACGATAAACTTCAAGCGTTCAAGAAGAATCTCATGGTGCGAAAAATTTGCATTGATAATGGCAAGTATTATTGTTTTGAAACACCTTAAACTATTATTACTGAAAACCAAGTTTGAACGTACTGTCTAAAATTTTCAGTCACTTATACTTGTTAAAATACCAATTTGACGACTATCCTGGGGAGGAGATGAAAAAGTTTGACTTATTGAGTTGGATTTGTAACCCTAATCAAGATGACTTACCAACTAGTAAGTCAACAAAAGCAAGTGAAGGATTGATTTATCACAAGATACTGAAAATAATAACGAAAACCACACTGCCTTTCCATATTACAACAACAAAAGAGAGAATAATGAGGACTTTTTTCCCAAGACAGTGAACCAACAAAACCTATTTAAATATTTCGGCCCTATATCTAAGGGATGTCACCAGCAAAGAAAATAATAAACAATAAAACACTTACAATAAAAGTTCTCGGTTAAAAATCCATTTTTTTAAAATAGCCTTGGCATCATTACTTCTTAACGAAAAGTTGAGCCAAGACTGTGTGATAAAAGCTAACATTTTACAAGCGAAAAAGGTTCATTTATTTCACTAACTGTATTTATCAAAAATTGGAATAATTTCATATTGCGATATTTGCCTTCTCTGCAGCTAATCTGATAGTTCTTTTGGGATTGACGAAACAGTTCTAATTAGCAGTGACCTAGGAATCAAACAAACTGTCCGCGAGGCAATCGAAATCAAACGAAACTTAAATAATAATACATCCCTAAATAGAGACTTGGGTGAATACACACTCAACCGTATATACACAAAATTAATTATAGAAAATAATCTAATTCAAAATAAAACAAAAATAGGAACAAACAAAAACAAGCCCAATCCCAAAAGAACTACAAGATTAGCTGCAGAGAAGGCAAATATCGCAATAAGAAATTATTCCAATTTTTGATAAATACAGTTAGTGAAATGAATGAACCTTTTAGCTTGTAAAATGTTAGCTTTTATCACACAGTCTTGGCTGAATTTTTTGCTAAGAAGCAATGATGCCAAGGCTATTTTAAGAAAATGGATTTTTAACCGAGAACTTTTATTGTGAGTGTTTGATTGTTTATTATTTTCTTTACTGAAGACGGCCCTTAGATATAGGGCCGAAATGTTCAAAAAGGTTTTGTTTGTTCACTGTCTTGGGAAAAAAGTCCTCATTATTCTCTGTTTTGTTGTTGTGATACTGAAAAATATTTTTAATCGTGATACGATGTTACGGTAATCCGACTGCACATAGTTGATTTAAGTCAACACTCCCCTCGATATTCACTGAAAGATACTCAATGTTGACAACCTAGCGAGACACATATTGCCTTTTAATGTGTCTTGCTGCTTCACCATGAAGAAATTATAAGTCTTATAATAGCTAATAGTGAAAAACCCTTAGGAGTGTCCTGATTAATGAAAAATGTTAGGATTGTTCTGCTCCCTTCCCTTTCTTCCCAACATTAAATTGAATTTCCCTTGTCCCACTCTTACCTTTCTTTTGCCCTAAAGTTTCTGAATACTTCAGTCTCCTCCGGAATTGTGAGTAGCTAAAGATGGCCTAGGAGGGGATCTAGTGGCTAGTTTTTACCGTTTAAAAGGCCATTAGAACTTCTAATTTTCAACTGTTAAATTTTATTGCTTTGGGAAAATTCAACTATTAAAACGAATTTTTGTAATTTTTTTGTTTGTTGATTCAAAATAGACTAAAGATTGTTATTCTACCACTTTCCTTGACTGTCCTTCTGCACTCAAACTCTACGTCCACTACTGTGAACGAAGGAAAATGGCAGTTTTTTCAAGTTAAAAAAGATCTTCAAAATATTTATTTCTTCAGAATCTAACTCGATCGAAAAAGAAATTAAAAAAAATTAGATGTGCTTTAAATATCATCACCTTAAAAAAAACTTAAATTTCACCTCTATTCTTCACTAATAATGCTGTTTTTTGGGCGTCAGGGACCATAGTTTCCTCCTCTTCTGCGCAAAAATCCTCTTTCTTTCTGACTTACTTCTAAAAATATTGATTTTCTTTCTGCCAAAGTATCAATGCCGAATAGTATCAATGTATCTATAGTATCAAAGTATCAATAGTGCCGAAGCCATCCGTGTTTAAATTGCCAGAGTTTTGTCTATGAAAGTTTCTACCTATGATAGCATAATATATTCAAAAATTACCGCTGCAACCCCCATAAAATACTACGCTGATTGGCGAAACAAATCGACCTTTTCTTTTCAAGACAGGGGTACATTTTTTTAGCCTATTTGATACTGACTGAAATTGCTAAAAAAAATTGTCAAAATCTTAATGGTGCCCGTTATATAATTAATCAGACAAAGACTCGAACCAGTGAGAAAAGAATCACACCTCTGATTGTACGCCGAAGATAGTAACAGAGGTGGAGATTAAAGTTATAATTTATTGTCACACAGGATGACGGCAATTTAAATGCAAGGTGGATCAAGCCAAAGACTATGGGTAATTTACAAAAGTGGAAACTGGCGTTAGTGTCGACAAGAACCAACGTCATCTCACGTTTGCCGTATCTTGGCATTTTTCAAGCTTTCTAATCGTATTTCTGTAGAGACTGGGATCAGACACCAGTGGCATAGTTTAGGAGGGGGCTAGGGGCGCATTTGCCTCCCCCAAATAATTTGGAGAAAAAACTATAATTCATTAAGAAACTTTAAACTGTCGCTCGGTTTAAGCTTCAATTTTACTCTTATCTCCTAGTTTTTAATGTAAAAATGTGAAAAATAGTGGTCCATTGCGTTTCCTCATTAATATTGTATGCCGTCTTTGAAGTCTTATTAAATAAAAAAAAACTAGTTTTTTTAACTGAAAGTAAGGAGCGACATTCAAACTTAAAACGAACAGAAATTACTCCGTATATGAAATGGATAGTAATGCTAGAAAATCCTGCGCCCTTTTGATTGAATTTTTCTTCCCCCATGACATATTCCTCAAAGGAAAGATCCTCCCACAAAGCCCTCTCCCATCAACCCCACCCCCAAACCAAAAAATCCCCATGAAAACGTCTGTACACTTCCCAATAACCATTACTATATGTAAACACTGGTCAAAGTTTGTAACTTGCAGCCCCTCCCTCAGGGATTGTGGGGGAGTAAGTCATTCCCAAAGACATAGTTATTATGGTTTTCGACTATGCTGAACAAAATTGCTATCTTAAAATTTTAATCTGTTGACTTTTGGAAAAAAATGAGCATGGGAGGGGGCCTATTTGCCCTCCAATTTTTTTGGTCACTTAAAAAGGGCACTAGAACTTTTCATTTCCGTTAAAATGAGTCCTCTCGCGACATTCTAGGACCACTTGGTCGATAAGATGACCCCTGGGAAAAAAAACAGAAAAAAAACAAACAAACAAATAAACACGCACCCGTGATTTGTCTTCTGGCAAAAAATACAAAATTCCACATTTTTTAGATAGAAGCTTGAAATTTTTGCTATAGAGTTCTCTGATATACCGAATGCGATAGTGTGATTTTCGTTAAGATTCTATGACTTTTAGGGGATGTTTCCCCCTTTTTTCCAAAATAGGGCAAATTTTCTCAGGCTCGTAACTTTTGATGACAAAGACTAAATTAATTGAAACTTATATATTTAGAATCAGCGTAAAAATTCGATTCTTTGGATGTATCTTTTAGCATCAAAATTCCGTTTTTTAGAGTTTCGTTTACATTGAGCCTTACCACGAACTGTTTGAAAAGAAAATAATTCGGTATTTCGGGGCTTCTGACATTATTACTCCTTTGCGGAAGTTAGGCTCGAAATTGAAAAAGGATTATATTTTTTCTCTGGGCCCCTTCCACCTCTTAGTTCGTTTATTTTCCCGTTAGTTTTCACCTGTTTTCGCTTTATAGTTGTGTTATCTCTTAGCAGTTCTTTCGTTAGTTGAGTTATGGTTGTGGTATATATGTTTTATCGCTCGAATAGTTGTGTTATTTTCAAATTATACTCCATAATAGAGAGGCTCCGAACACCCAGCATTGTATATTAAGCTCTTAATTTGACGTTTTTTTCTAACGTGACCAGATTCGTCCTGCGCCCTTTTCATTGAATTTTTTCCCCCATGGCATATTTCCACGAGGTAAGATAGATACTCTTCACGTGCACTGTTGGCAATTGAAACAGAAGTACAAATTGACCTAGATAAACTGATAAGGGAATTTAACATAGAAGAAAATAGACGACTAAAATTTTTGTAACAAGTCTGTGTGTATTGTAGGTTTATTTTATATGTACTTTCGTCTAATTTTGAAATATTATAAGGTTCATGTTACAATAAGATATTGGGCTTGGAATTACTTTTAATGACACTTGGAATTATACTGTATTTTTTCTTTTGCTTTATGTGGCCCGCTTATATCAATGCCACTTGTTAATAAAAAACAGCAAATCCGCTACCAAATCAATTTGATAAAAAGTCATAAATAATATTTCAATGAATAACGCATAGTAAAGTTTAGCACAACACATTTAATCTTACATAATCAAAATTTGTTCAAAATTATGTGTAAATGGATAGCAAAATATACGGGGCTGTTAGAATGGTGGTTGGTTCAACTATACGATTGGTTTCAACTGTATCCTCTGGTAGTATGGGAGGATTAGGAAGTAGGGGGTGGTAGGTTCTGCAACATTAGTGATGAAGCCAGCTGAAAAAAAGCCGAATGTATATGAAATACACCTTAGCTTTTTCAAACTACGCAAAAGCTTTTTACAACTATACTACCGTCGCCTGGAACAACTCATTGCTGATAATCTAAGTAAAAGTTTGATCACTAGTACTTCATTTTATGTTTATTAAATGTTTGTCTATTGCTTATTATGTATTGTGTAATATTTTGAATTTAACCTAGTAGCGTCTTCGGTAAAGGGTAAATTTTCTTCAGTAGCAGTCGAATAAAATTCTTGGCCCCCCCAATAAAAATGTAGGCGCTACATCCCTGTCAGACACTCATCACTACTCTACTTCTACTGCGACAATACTTCAAATGCGACAAATTCTAAAAACAGAAAAATTAAATCCTGACCGCTAAAACTGTGTATTCAGTCTCATATTTCCTTTTACACATTGTCGTACGATACTTCTTGCGTAATCTGTTATTTGATGACAGCACTCTAAATCTTTGGACGTCAAATCACACAATTGCTGCATATATACCAATATTACGCACGTGTTTGTGTGTCCCGAAGGTCAGATACACCCACGGGTGTGGATTTGAGGGTGCGGGGGTTAATTCTATCAAAATAGCCGAATGATACAAAACAATGGAAATCATACTACCAAGACGTTTTTTTTTGGGGGGGGGACGGTCCAAAAGGACATACTTTGAACAAACATCTGGAAGAAGCTAATAAACAAAAGAAAATGATAAAATTCGCTTAAAGATAGGTATGAAAAATCTTAAAAAGATGCGTCGCATAAATAGAATCAGAGGCAGTGCCCTACCAATGCCTAAAAAGAACCATATGCCCTGCATGTACTAATTACTTCTTACTTACTTCCCCTCGCTACTTTATATATAAGGGATGCTCCTCGGAATGTCGGAGGGGGCATAATCGATCGATAATTGGAAGTTCTTGATTCCATTGAAGTGTCGAAAGTAATTTGGGGGCAACCAGTCCCTTCGTGCCCTTTGTTGGAACACCTCTACACGGGTTCAAAAAACTAAAAAAAGGAAAAGCTAAAAAACAAAAATACAAAATAAAAACTAAAATAAAAGACAAAAAGACAAAAAAAAATTCGCGCCCCCTCCAAGCCCCACCCCCGCGCGCGTAAGTCGTTGCGCGCCATATTAGTTACGGGCCATTGTAGTTGTGTCCCTGTGTCCCACCTTTGAATATATATATATATATATATATATATATATATATATATATATATATATATATATATATATATATATATATATATGCACAACTAGTGTTTACGAAAAGGTAAATATAGAGGATGAGAATTTAATTGAAAAGACTGAAGAAATACTTTTTAAAAATTTTAATATTAAAATAAATGACAGTGATAAAAAGTTCCCTTTCCTATATTGGACTGTAAAATTTCATAAGAATCTCCCTAAACCACGGTTTATTGCTGGAGCAGCTAAATGTTCAGCCCGCATTGCTGCTACTGACCTCTCTTTAATTTTAAAGGAAATTGTAAATAAAATTAAGACCTATTGTTCTGGTATTAAAAAATTTTCGAATTTTAATCCATATTGGAGTGTTAATAATTCACTGCAGGTGATAGATTCTTTAACAATGGTTTCAGCTAAAAGAATTGAGTCTTTCGATTTTGCGACAATGTATACTAATTTATCACTTAATGTAGTGTTTGATAATTTAAAAACTGTTATCAAGAAATCTTTCCTCTTATCTAGTAAAAGGTTCTTAAAAATAGACACTTGTAATAAAAAAGCTATATGGACAAATTGCTTTAATACTACAGTTAACTTACGAGATGTTACACCTTGGATATGATTTTTGAGTTATTAGAATTTGTTTTATACAATACTTATACAAGATTTGGTGGTGATTTGTACAAGCCAATTGTTGGAATTCCCATGGGGGGGAATGCCAGCCCATCTATAGCTGACTTGTTTTTAAGTCAACTAGAATATAAATATATGATGGACAAGAATAATCCAATTAATTTAAAACATGTTTTGTCAAATAATAAAATATATTTAGATGATATTTGGTCTTAAATTGTAAGGATTTCATTGATATTTCTAAAAATATATATCCATCAGAGCTTATTCTTGAACCTAGTCATGGCGCTGGTCATGAAGATCATTTCTTAGGTTTAAATATTAATATTTGTGATAATAATAAATTAAGTTTTAAAATGTATAATAAAACGGATGATTTTGATTTTGAAGTGATTAGTTTCCCATTCTCTGAAAGTAATATACACTCAAATATCACATATTCAGTGTTTTTCTCACAGTTACTTCGTTATGCAAGGATTTGTAGTAATTATATTGATTTTAAAAATAGATGTAAAATCTTAAGCCAAAAATTGATATCAAGAGGTTTTTCTGCAAATAAATTAACTT